>NW_016107913.1:0-6651 GCF_001604975.1 Cebus imitator | reverse complement strand
TGGGTTCAGGCAATTCTCCTGCCTCAGCCTCCTGAGTAGCTGGGATTACAGGCATGCACCACCATGCCCAGCTAATTTTTTTGTATTTTTAGTAGAGACAGGGTTTCACCATGTAGACCAGGATGGTCTCGATCTCTTGACCTCGTGATCCACCCGCCTCGGCCTCCCAAAGTGCTGGGATTACAGGCTTGAGCCACCGCGCCCAGCCGTAATTTACTTCTTACAGTTATGGAGGCTGAGAACTCCAAGGCTGAGGGACTGCATCTGGTATTCCTGCCTGCTCTCCTTTTTCCAGCAAAGGCCTGGTTGCCTTGACTGCTTCCAACAGGCTGGTAGGATTAAGCAGTCTAACCATCCACAGTGTTAGCTGGATGGTAAGCCTCCAACTCTCAATAATGAGCCTGCCTACTGGGGAAACACAGCCAACTCCAATTATAATGGGATTTTGTTGTTTTCTGTTTGAGACAGGGTTTTCCTCTGTCTTGAAGGCTGGGGTGCAGTAGCACCATCTTGGTTCACTGTAACTTCAACCTCCTGGGCTGATGTGATCCTCCTACCTCAGCCTCCTGAGTAGCTGGGACTATAGGTATGTGCCACCACATCTGGCTAATTTTTTATTTTTAGTAGTGACGAGGTTTTGCCATGTTGCCCAGGCTGGTCTCAAACTCCTGGGCTCACGCAATCCTTTGGCCTTTACCTCCCAAAGTGCTGGGATTTCAGGCGTGAGCCAGTGCACCAGGCCAAAATATAGTTTAGACCAGATCAGATTGTCCTCTGTAATAGCCTTTACCCCGAGATATTGGTTAAGCTCACAGAGCTGGGTCCCAGGCAAACCCACTGAGTCTGAGCCCCAGGGTGGTGGCACCTGCCCCAACCTCCGCATTGCCCAACCCTCGCAGAGGCAGGAAATTCCTCCTTTCTGATGCTGCAATCAGTCCTAGTCAGTTTCAGAATTTTGGGGTCATATGCAGATTACAAAAGGCCATCCTCAAAGAAGCTGCTATAAGTAACTTTCTGACTTATAGACTGTAAATGGTTTCCAAGAATAGTACTGCTCACATAACAGTGCAATATGAGCTGAAATGGGGTATACAAGCATCTTTTCAGCCATGATGGGCCACTCCTTAAAAGGAATCCCATTATTCACTTTAAAAAAGAAATGGCAGCCAATTGCAATGGCTCATGCCTGTGTAATCCCAGCACTTTGGGAGGCCAAGGCAGGTGGATCACCAGAGGTCAGGAGTTTGAGACCAGCCTGCCACATGGTGAAACCCTGTCTCTACTAAAAATACAAAAATTAGCTGGGTGTGGTGGCATGTGCCTGTAATCCTAGCTACTTGGGAGGCTGAGGCAGGAAAATTGCTTGAACCCAGGAGGCAGAGGTTGCAGTGATCTGAGATCGTGCTACTGCACTCCAGTCTGGACAAGAGTGAAACTCCATCTCAAAAAATAATAATAATACTTGCACACATTGAGTGTATTTAAAAAATAATAATACTGGGAACGACTTGTCTAATTTACTTTCATGGTCTCATGAGTGTACAGTAGAACTTTCCTGAGCCTGTAAGATATATAGAATTGTATATATACAATTGAATCTAATGTCTTCTATTAAGGCAGAAAAAAAAATTGCAAAATTGTAAAACAATGCCCTTCTTCTCATTATAACTTTTTTCTTTTGGAAATTCTTTTGTGAAGTTATTTTTCACATAACTATGTTATTTACGTTAACATTTTATTGTATTCATGTAAACATTATTTTATAAATTTTAATATTATTTTTAAGTTAGCCTGCAGTAAAATCGACTATTCTTGTGTACAGTTCTATCAGTTTAATTTTTTTTTTGAGACAGAGTCTCACTGCCACCCAGGCTGGAGTACATTGGCATGATCACAGTTCACTGCAGCCTCCACCTCCCAGGCTCCAGCGATCCTCCCACCTCAGCCTCCCAAGTAGCTGGGACTACAAGCATGCACCATCACACCAGGCTTATTTTTAAATTTTTTGTAGAGATGGCGTTTTGTCCTGTTGCCCAGGCTGGTCTTAAACTCCTTGGCTCAAGTGATCCTCCAGCCTTGGCCTCCTAAAGTCCTGGGATTACAGGCGTGAGCCACCATGCCTGGCCAGTTCCAGAAGTTTTAAAAAATATAAATTGATATAGCCACTGCTTCAATTCAGATACAAACAGCTCCATCACCATAAGAAACTCCCTCGTGCTCCTCTCTTAAGGCCACATTCTCCCACTAACTCCTGGGAACCACTGATCTGTTTTCTAACATTACAGTTGCATCTTTTTCAGGTTGTCATATAAATAAAATAATGCAATATGTAAGCCTTTGAGACAGGCTTCTTTCACTCAGAATGTTACCTCTGAGATCCAAACAAGTTGTTGGATCCTTTTTTTTGCTGGGTAATATTCCATTCACTATAGATGTACCAAAATTGCTTACCCATTTACCAGGGGAAGAAGTTTTCAGTTGTTTCCCACTTGGGGGTATTACAAAGAAAGTTGTATGAAACACAGCTATACAAGTTTTCATGTGACCACAACTTTTCATTTGCTAAGGTAAATACCTAGGACTGGGACTGGTGGGTGATACAGTAAGCACATGATTAACTTCATAAAAGGCTGCCAAACGTTCTTCTAGAGTGACTGCATCATTCTGCATTCCCACCAGCAAGGTGTGCAAGTTCCGGTTACTCTACATTCTTGACATCACTTGGACATGTCAGTTTTTCTATTGTAGCTACTGTTATGGTGTCTCACAATGGTTTTTTGTTTTGATTTGTTGGAGGCAAGGTCTCACTCTGTCGCCCAGGCAGGCAGGGGTGCAGTGGTACTATCATAGCTCACTGCAACTTCAATCTCCAGGGCTCAAGTAAGCCTCTGGCTTCAGCCTCCCGAGTAGCTGAGACTACAGGAGTGTGCCACCATACCCAGACATGTTTTTATTTTTCGTAGAGACAGGATCTCACTATGTTGTCCAGGCTGGTCTGGAACTCCTGAGCTCAAGCAATCCTCCAGCCTTGGCTTCCCAAAGTGCTAGAATTACAGGCATGAGCCACTGCCCCCAGCCTTACTATGGTTTTAATTTGCGCTTCCTGATGGCTAATTAGGTTGAAAATATTTTCTTGTGCTTATTTTCCATCCATATAACTTCTTTGATGATGTATCTGCTCAACTGTTTTACCCATTTTTTACTAAACTCTGTTTTTGTTCTGTTGAGTTGTGAGAGGTCTTTATATACACTGAATACTAGTCTTTGTCAGATAAGTGATTTCTCAACATTTTTCCAAGTCTGTGGTGTGTATTTTTATTCTCTTAACAGTGTATTTTGCAGAGCAGGGGTTTTGAATTTTTACATTTACATATATAATCAATTTTAGTTAGTCTGTGTTTAAGGTGAGATTTAGGTCAAGGTTCATTTTTTTTTTTCGGGATGACTAATAGTTCCAACACTGGTTTTGGAAACACTGTCCTTTCTCCTTTGAATTACTTTTTCACCTTCATCAAAAATCAACTGGTCATCACCCCATATCCATCAGAGTGACTACTGTAAAACAAAACAAAAAACAGAAAATAATGAGTGTTGGTGTCACAGGCATTTGAGCCAGAGCAACTCCATCTTGAACAGGAGCTGGGTAAAATAAGGCTGAGACCTGCTGGGCTGCATTCCCAGGAGGTTAGGCATTCTAAGTCACAGGGTAACATAGGAGGTTGGCGCACGATGCAGGTCACAAAGAGCTTGCTGATAAAACAGGTTGCAGTTTAGCTGGCCAAAGCCCAGCAAAACCAAGATGGCGATGACAGTGACCTCTGGTGGTCCTCACTGCTCATTATACACTAACTATAATGCATTAGCATCCTAAGAGACGCTTCCACCAGCACCGTGACCATTTACAAATGCCGTGGCAATGTCAAGAAGTTACCCTGTATCCTCTAAAAAGGGGAGGAACCCTCAGTTCTGGGACTTGCCCATCCCTTGCCCAGAAAACTTATCAATATTCCACCCCTTGTTTAGCGTATCATCAAGAAATAACTCTAAGTACCCTTAGTCAAGCAGCCCATGCCGCTGCTCTGCCTGTGGAGTAGCCACTCTTTATTCCTTTACTTTCTTAATAAACTTGCTTTCACTTTATGGACTTGCTCAAATTCTTTCCTGGGAGGAGTCCAAGAACCCTCCCTTGGGGTCTGGGTCAGGACTCCTTTCTAGTAACATTGGTGAGAATATGGAGAAACTGAAACTCTTGAGCACATGGTCATGAGAATGTAAAATGGTGTAGCCACTAAGGTGAACAGTATGGTGGCTCCTCAAAAAATTAACGATGGAATTACACTATGATCTAGCAATTCTACTTCTGGGTATACATTAATAATAATATAGACTAAATAATAGAAACTACTACTAATAACCAAACTTGATGTATCCTACTATACTCTCCCAGCACAGAGTACTTCAGACACAGGCTATGTGTGGCATTCTCCCCACACAACAAGTATGTAACCAACTCTGCAACATGGGACACCAACTGGGTGTCCTCTAATTCAATTCTATTCTGACACTATCTACCTGCAGATAGCATCAGATCCCACAGGTCGAGGGCTCAGTCCGCAAGACTGCCCCCCATATCCTATGCCAACTGCAAGCCTCAGCAAGGTGCTTTACCTGCACTTCTGACTGACTGGCTATAAACAAGGGAACTCCACCTCTAGTCCAATTAATTTGCTAGAAAGGCTCGCGGAACTCAGGAAGACACTTAACTTACATTTACCAGTTTATGGTAAATAATATTACAACAGATATTGATGAAGAGATGCCTAGGGTAAAAGATGAAAAGGGACGTGGAGGTTTCATAACCTCCCGGGCATGCCACCCTCTGGAACTTTCATGAGTCCACTATTTAGAAACTGCCCACACCCTTTGCAGTTTTTAGAGAAGCTTTCTGAGGTCAGCATAACTGATTGAACAATTGACCACTGCTGATTAACTTTAACCTTTAGCCCCCTTTTCCACCCTAAAGGATGGGGCTACGGCCCAAAGTCCCAACCTTCTAATCATTTCTGGTGACCGGCCCCTTTCCTGAAGCTACCTAGGAGCTGCCAGCCATCTATCAACTTATTAACATAAAAAAAGACATCACTTTGGAGATTCCAAGGATCTTAGGAGTTGTATGCCAGGAAATTGGAACAAAGACTAAATATATATTTCACAGTACAATAATACCAAAAAGAATTGAAAGCAGGAAGTGGAACAGATATTTGAATACGCATGTTCATAGCAGCATTATTCACAATACCCAAAAGGTAGAAGGAACCCGTGTCCATCCATGAATGAATGGATAAACAAAATGCAGTATACACATCCAAGAGAATATTATTCAGTGTTAAAAAGAAATTCTGACATATGCTACAACATGGATGAACCTTGAGGACATTACATTAAGTGAAATAAGCCGGTCATAAAGACTACATGATTACTTATATGAGGTACCTAAAATAGTCAAGCTTATAGAAAGAGAAAGTAGAATGGGGGCTGCCAGGAGCTGGGGAAAGGAGAAAGGGAGAGTGGTTGTTTAACGGAAATGGAGTTTGTTTTGCAAGATGAGAAAGTTCTGCAAATTAGTTGCACAACATATAAATATATTTAACCACACTGAACTGTGTACCTAAAAATGGTGGCAATGATAAATTTATGTTACGTGTATTTTACCACAATTTAAAACAATCAATTGGCCGTATTTTTGTGAGGATCTAAGTCTGGGTTCTGTTCCACTGATCTATATGTTTACGTCTTCTCCAATACCACACTGTCTTGATACTGCCTTTTTTGCTTTTTTGAGATGGGAGTTTCAATCTTGTCACCCAGGATGGAGTGCAATGGCATGATCTCGGCTCCCTGCAACCACCACCTCCCAGATTCAAGCGATTCTCCTGTCTCAGCCTCTCCACTAGCTGAGATTACAGGAGCCTGCCACCATGCCTGACTGATTTTTGTATTTTTAGTAGAGATGGGGTTTCACCATGTTTGCCAGGCTGGTTTCAAACTGCTGACCTCAGGTGATCTGCCTGTGTTGGCCTCCCAAAGTACTGGGATTACAGGCATGACCACTGCACCTAGCCTTGATAGTGTCTTAAAACTGAACCATTGCTGGCTGGGCACCGTGGTTCATGGATGTAATCCCAACACTTTGGGGGGCCAAGGCAGGCGGATCACAAGGTCAGGAGATCAAGACTATCCTGGCCAACATGGTGAAACCCCATCTCTACTAAAATACAAAAAATCAGCTGGGCGTGGTGGCAGGTGCCTGTAATGTCAGCTACTCAGGAGGCTGAGGCAGGAGAATCGCTTGTACCTGGGCGGAAGTTGCAGTGAGCCGAGATTGTGCCACTGCACTCTAGCCTCGTGGCAGAGCGAGACTCTGTCTCAAAAAATAAATAAATAAATTGAACACTGTTTATTTTTTATTTGGGGGAAAGGCTGAGGTAAGATGGATAGCTATAAAAAGAACCATTAGTATTGTAAATATATTCTTTTTTTTTGAGACGGAATCTCACTCTTGTTACCCAGGCTGGAGTGCAATGGCGCGATCTCGGCTCACCACAACCTCCGCCTCCTGGGTTCAGGCAATTCTCCTGCCTCAGCCTCCTG
>NW_016107912.1:964271-1008040 GCF_001604975.1 Cebus imitator | reverse complement strand
ATCTTTCATTGTTTTGGCTAAATTTTTTGTGAAGTATTTGATACTTGTTCACAGTTTCAAGATTCTCTAATTATTGGTTTAGTATGCTCAATTATTACATAATTCTACATTTAGTGCAGAGGAAAAATTGTATAAATACTGTTTTAAATCAAAATTTATCTCTTTTGGCAAGTAAATAAAATGTATAATTTTAAGTGGAGAAACCGAGATTCATTAGTAAATTATTATGTTTATTTTACTCAGACTGAGAAACTTTAAATAAATACTTTTATTTTCCAATATTCTTTACATTTTAAAAAACGATTAATTGTATTTCAATATACAGCTCCTATATTATTGTTTTGTGTTCCAGAACAATAAAGCAACATTTCTCAGAAAATATCCATATGCTTGCTGCTACCTCTGTCTTCTTTTCAAGACTAAAATCAGCCAGTGAGATAATGGACTCCAGGGAGGAAGTAAACAAATTGTAGAGGAACAACACAATTCCTCAGAGCAAGTTGGCAGCATGCATTCTACACCCCAGACTTGTTATACTCTGTTGAGAAATCTGTAAAGAAACCATTATTTTTTGTCAGTGCTAGCATGAAAAATGTTGATATTCAGCCCTGACAAATTGAACTTGCTACATTGTTTAAAAATAGCATTGGGCAGAGTCAGAGTGGGTTTTTACAAGAGATAATACACAGCTCTATAATTTTGTTATGTTGAATTTGAATAGGAAATATCTACCCTAAATGGGTTGTAGGAATGGGGAAAAAAAAACAAACAAACTTGGATTTTAATTTGTAAGCCCTGGTTTTGAGTCTCAGATCTTATTTTACCATATAGGTGGGCAAATTAATCATTTTGATAGTCAATTATCTTGGTTGAATATAGAAAATACAAATGCCATATCATTGTGAAGAATTAATAAGACAAAATACGTAAAAACACTTAGAAACTACAAAGCAATGTATTATACTATAGGAAATTAGTATTTTATTAAATAGAGTGGTTCATGGCTGAATTCAATAAGTATCGAAATAGTGTAAAATTGCATGTACATATAGTGGTGAACACAATAAAAACTGATTAGTAGTAGGTGGAAAGCTTACTCTTAATTACCCTGGCTGACTTTCTCTCTTTCTCCATTTGTCTCACTTCTTCAGTGGTAACAGTTAAATTTTAACTTTTGCATTCATGTTAACTTTTTAAAAATTTCTCCTTTATTATTTTCTGGTGGTTTTGCCTTGCCAATTTCCTACCCACTTATGAAGCACGTCCTGGGAAATAATTTTTGTCTGATAGCTCATTAATTCATTATTTATTGTTTATTTATTTTTTTCATTCTTTCAAATATTGTCCATTTACATGTTCAGTGAACATTAACTTCAAGTATACCTGTATGAAAAGAAATGGTTTCTTCTCCAAAGTAGTTTGTAGTTACATAAGAAAGATGAAATAGGTACATGAGCAAGTTTAATGAAAGGGAGAAAGATGATGAGTGATGTAAGTGAAAGACAGGTTAATTATGGGAATTACAGGTGGGACAAAAACAAAAGAACCTCCCAGATGATGAAGGATTTAGTAAAGACTTAAGTGGCATTTAAGCTCCTACATGAAATGGGTACTATATGGATATGGAGATATTGGCAGGGAGAACATACAAGAATAAATTCAAAAATATGAGCAAATTACTCAGCATGGTTGGAAGAAAGCAAATACTAGAAATTTTTTGTATTGAAGTTACAGGTAACAGACTATAGTAAAGAAATTTGATAAAAGACATTGTGACTCTGTCATGAGGACTCTTGAATCTTAAAAAAAAAAATTATTGTATTCACTAAGACATCAGAAATGGGAAGCTACTGAGTTAGAAGCTGTAGACTGATAAGTAGGTGTTAACATAATGAAAGATGGAACCAGTGAAAAAGTTATGTGTGAGACCAAGAATGTTCTTGTTATGTTAATCCAAGTGGGAATGGAGATTAGAGAAGTTTGGGAGTTAAGCAGAATCATAGTTCTAATGTGTTAGATGACTACACTGTGACAAGGGCTTCACATGAATTATTTAATCTTATCCTCGTGGCAAGCCTAAGAGAAGGGATACCAGCTCTATTTCACAGAGAGGTCACTGAGGCCCAAGACCACACAGCCGTGAAGCAGGGAAACTAAGACATGAACCCAGGCAGTGTGATTCTGGAGTTGATACTCTTAGATTTTGTGCTATTCTGGAACTTCATTACTAATAAAAAGGCATGAAAAATGTAAAATTCTGACTTGATAACAAAAGTTTTCCAGTCCTTGTGATTTGAGAAAATGCAGATAATAATTACAGAATAAAATGGCAGAGTAGAATGAAGGAAGACAAAATGAGTTTCCATTTTGTATTTGTTGAGTTTTAGTCTTTGCGGATCAAGAAAGAAATATTTCCAGCAAGCAAATGGAAAAGCACAATAAACTCTGAAAAGGCATTTGGAAAAACGTATTTCAGAGTTTTCTCAAAAGAAGAGATGAAGGATGCTAAAAAAGGGCATAAGCAGACAGGCAGGGAATATGAGCAGAGGAAAAGCAGGTCACAGGCAGGACCTTAGGACAGTCAGGAAGGCAAAAGCCATTTCAGCTTGAAATAGACACATAATTTCATCTCAGAGAGTTGAAACTTCTTCTAGAGCAGCGATTTTCTCCTACTTGGAAAAGCCACTGCACTGCAGGGTACCATGAGCCCATAAATCAATTAAACCTAAATTACAAAGTCAAATGGCATCTGTTCACATCCTGACATAAAACCTGCTAAGATGAAAGATCACTGGCTGGAAGAAGTTAAAAATTTTATAAGTTACTTTCCCACTGAGTGGTTCTTTTCACACAAGTTCAATAACATAGAGGCAGTTTTGGGGCTGGTAGGGTCCTTAGAGATCACCTGATCTAACACCCTTATTTTTTAAGCAGGAAACCCCAGGCACAGAAAAAGTGACCATAAGTTTACAGAGCTAGCTTTTTCACAGATGGGTTTATTCTTACTTATACTCACTAAATATTGGGGGATCAAGCTGTTTGTATTTCTTAATATATATTTTATTTCTTAGAGCATTATTGAGAAGAAATATTTTATAATGTATGGCCCTAAGTTTGAGACTTTATTTTGCATATATTTTACTTTCCCTTTATTAAAAACATATTCATCATTCTGTTTTGTTTTATTCCCAAGGAGATTTTGATTGCATGAATGAAAGCAGAGATTCTCCACAAACAGATGACGTTTCTGGCTTTTAAGAATATTTGAGCTACTTGAGAGAAAAGCAGGGAAGGGAGAGGTGCCTTCAGTGAAAGAAAGGGAGGAAGGTAGAATGGAGAAAGAAAATAAGAGGACATGATGGGGAAACAGGCAGGTAGGTGCCTAAGTGGAGAGCACCTGTTCTCCACTCTTCTGAAGGCGCTAATGAGTCTCTCACCAATAAGAAAGTATTAATACTTTGTTTATATAACCATTTTTCTCTGCTGTTCTACATGCTGTCTGTAAAAATCCTGCCCCCTGTGCTAGTTATCCCTTAGTGTAGAAATAGAAGTTCTCTCTCCAAACCTCATCTTTTCCCTTCAGAAGGATATTAATAGACCCAATAGTAACAGGCTCACCTGGAAAATAATGCATTCATATCATTACTTCCTTTTGTATTAAATACAATGTTAATTTTATTTTAAATAATTTATTTTTAGCAATATTTTCATTAATTTATGATTACTCTTAAAAATTTACCCTAAATATTCAAGTAAAATATTTTGGAAATGGTTGTGGCAAAACCCCACACTCAGAAATGCAGATACCTCTTTCTGGGGAGTATAGGAAGGAAATCCAAGATATGTCATTCCTTGTAAGGTGCCAAAGCAATGTTGTAAGCAACTTCTTCTGAGTTAGGCAAACTGCAACAATAGGTATAAATAATAGATTACCAAAAGTCAAAAGAGAAATAATACTTTACATATGTTCTGCAAAGTTATGCCAAGAAGATTAGAGCCAAACTAGACTTGAAAATTGATATTTTTAACCAAAGGCATATGGAAATGCTGAATTTCTTTTGTCATATCAAATGGGGAAAGAACCTTAGTGAGAATGGTTATAGTAAAAAAAAATAGTTAAGGGAAAACTGAATTATATTTGAATATTTTCTCTTCGGAACAAGAAGATCCATGCAAGAGACTTTGGGAGTAATCCTATGGTGTATAGAAATGGTTCTTAACTTAGAATTGGTAATCTTTTGGAAAACATAGATGCCTGAGTTTCATCTCCAAACCAATTAAATCAGAGCCTCTAGAGATAGGACCCAGGCATGGGTATTTTAAAAACTCATCACATTTTTGTAATGTGCAACAATGTTGAACACCTGCCCCTCTTCCATATTCTCTTCGTAGTCTAATTCATTTTCTTAAAATGTTTGGTATTTTCTATTTACACATGACCTAAAGTACTATCTCATTTATTCTCTGTGCACTCAAAGCGATTATTTGTGGAGTTTTTAAATGTGCCTACAAAGAAGGGCTATTGGAAGAATAGATCAACAGAGGCAGGAATACAAATAAATCCAGGGCTCTGCTCAATACCTTTGAGACTCAGCTTGGCCAAAGCTAAGCTAATCTTAGCTTTGAGGAAGTCTAATGTGCAATGAACTGAAAAGCAGTATTTGCCTTGGAGGAATGGGGGTCTCTTCATAGTTACTGGGAGAAGTAACCGAGAATGTTTTTACTGCCCAAGTGTCTATTTTCCAAGTAGTTCTATTGTAATATTGTAGAGAAGAAAGCTTTCATTTTGGATAGGAAATGGGAATTATAAGTTTAAAGGTCAAGGAGAATATCTGGAATAATGTATCTTTGTTACCACTGTGTTATGTAAACAGCTCTTTGGAAAAAGAGTGAAGCTAACTGTGATCCTTCATTCTGGTTGATAAAGTTAATAAATAACTTTTTCTAATATTCTTTGCTGATAGGGATGGAAAAGTCACTTTTTTTCTATATCAAGAGTTGTTTAATTGTAAAGGCTCATGTTGTGGGGTGAGACAGCTCCCCATAATGGAAAATAAACATCTCCCCTCATCCTCCAAGCAGTAGGTCTGAAGAAACTTATTTCTAGGAAATGATCCCCCTTTGACATAAAATAAAAGGGTAACTAGTTCTCAGATGGTAATGATGTGAGTTACAGATATAGCGTCTGAAGAACCAGAGAAGCAAGGAGAACAGAGGGTCTTTGTATAAAGAGACATATGGAAATGTAGACAGAACACTGGAGAGAAAAGACAGGGAGATACGACAATGAGCCTCAGAGTCATCTAATCAAATATTGGTCCAAGGGTTGAGAAGCTGCATAGAAAATGGCAAGTATGTTGTTTGAAAGAAGGATCAGTGAGAGGGGTAATTTAACTACCTAGGGGCTGGTTGAGCAGCCACCATTAATAGAACATCTTGTCACTTTACAGGGTTTTTATATATCCAACTTTTTTGTTTTCTAATAAACCACCAATCTTCATGGAAGTGAGCACTTTAACTGCCTCTGAGGACCTCTAAAATATGCTCAGGTGTGGGAGCAATGGTAAACTAAAGGGATTTTTGTATTTCAATCAGGGAGTTTTTGTACTTGATGTAGGTGATCAAATACACCCTTTTTGATATAGATACGTAGATACAGGTATAGGCATAGATACCTGTATAACTATATCTAGGTCTAGATGTGATAATTATATTAAATTTATATGGTATTTATATTTGCTTTAATATAAATACAAAGTCTGATGCAGATGGTTTGGTCTTTCTTCAGAATCTTCTTAGTCTATGTTGTGACTCTTGTGTTATGGATTGCCATACACTCCACATGATGTCTCTTCCACTACAGATACTACCTACGATTAGAGTCTGCTGAATTATATGAGTCCTATTCAGTGTTGGAAGCTCTCTATGTCACTGGGTACATAGGATGGAGCTTTGGAAAATGCTGTCATCTGTAGAATATGTTGCTGCCCAAACTCAAGTAAACTTATCAAACTGTCAGGGATTGAATGTTCTTTTTTTCTGGTGACAGTGTGAGATGGAATAATCGATCCTGTTCTTTGAAACCAACATCCCAGTGTGTTCTGGACCACTAAACCCCTACAAATGTATTGATAGCAAACATGTCAACCGCCACTGGGCTCACTTTTCATCTTCTGGATCACATGTGTCAACGCTTTCATTGTACTTGACTTTCCCTGATGATACAAGTTTATTAGTATGATGCTGTCAATATAGTGAAATGGCCTGATATTCTACATGATATAGTCGTAGTCCAGGTTTCTTCAGAGCATATTATAACACAGTAGGGTAGTTGGCAAAGCTTTGATGCAATACTGAAAGTGAATACTATTCACTTTCATATTCCAAATGAATATGAACTGCTTCTGATATTATTTTCTGATAGGGTTGGAAAAGAACATTTTGGGAGATTAGTGGCTAAATATCATATACATGAGGTGATATTAATCTTCTCTAGCCCAGAGACCACATCTTCTACAATAGCTTGATGTGGGGATACTGCTCAGGTGAGTTTGTGGTAATCTACAGTGCTTTCCAGGATCTCTTTGGTTTATAGGGCCAGACTTGGTAACTGAAGTGAGACATGATAAAGATGCCACCTCTGACTCCTTTCCATTTTTAAGATAATATCAATCTCTGCAATTTTACCTGGAATATGATATTATCACTATTGTGTCTCTGTGTTAGTGGTGGGGGGACATGGGGGTCTTCCTTTCGATGATTCATGGAACCAGTAGACACGCTCTAAGCTAAACTTGCACCAGGATCCCAGTTATTACCTGGCCTTCATATGTTCCTACCCTCACATGAAAACATGAAGATGAGATGATATGTGTTCTCAGATATCAATGGCAACTCAGATTTTATATGCAACAATCCTCAGAATGTTAGGTTTGGGTATTCTTCTTTTCCAATGTGCAGTTATTTAAGCAAATTGTTATAGTACTCTTTGGGAAAAGAAGTAATCATTACAATGTGTGAATGCTGGAGTGCTACCAGGGTACTTTCTCTTGGGAACCAAGCTTATTCTTCATTCAGTGGGTTCAGGGTTGGAACACTGACTCACATCTGGAAATTAGACAAGAGATTGTGACATTTTGTTAAGAGGACTGCCTTTAATTCTCCTGATGAGCCTTCCTGGAGTTGTTGTTGTAAATATTGGGCAATACCATCATTGGATGCACATCTATCTTGACTCTAAGAAAAGTGTATTCTGTCAGCCAAATCTAAAGCTCTCTGCCTGCCATGTTCCTCTGGGAGCTACTTCAACTTTCCTGCTTCTGAGACTAATTGAAACTGTCTTGTTTTAAACTGTTAAAAACCACCACCTAGACTCCATTATTTTGGAACCTTACCATCCTCACTGTTATTAATGAGGTAATTTCTTTAACATTTTTCTCACATAAATTCTACTCCATGATTAGGCGGTAGGTTCTAATGTGGGTAGCCTTTACACTAGCATATTCCTCATTACTTTGTTAAGTGAAGTATTTTGCTGGCCCTCCTGAGAATATCATCATCTAGCATTTTGTCCAGGCTTACATCAGATGTCCACTCTGGCATGCCCATTATTTCAAACTATTTCCCTTCTTTTACTATCATCTGCCATAGCAATCTTGACAGTTCTATTTCACTTATAGTGGGCCACATTTTCTCCAAGTTTCTAAGAGACATCCTAGCATTATCTTTTGGAGTCTTTCCCAGAGTGTTTTGCTGGAATGTTTTTAAAACAACAGTTCTTCCATATAGATGAACTCTTCCTTATATAATTTCATCTTCTCTCTGAATTTTGTTTTCACAGTTCCTCTGCAAGACCAGCTGTCTTGGTCCTGCAGCTCTTTGGGATATTGTTCCTTATCTCCCTTCACAAGCTTGTCACTTCCATGGCTAGATTATGGTGTGACATAACTCTGCTTACTGACTTTTTATTTAAGAGGAAAGGGAGGTTCAGATAATGAGGAAGGCACATGATGTCTTGCAGGAGAGAAGCCTTCTTTAAGACAAGTGGGACCCTGGCCTTTACCCGAGATAAATGTGCCACCTGTACAGCTCCAAAGAGTTTGAAAGAATTTGGAGATTCAATATTTTGAATGCACCCATATGACCCCATCCCTTATATCAGGGTCCCAGTTTTTCCCAATCAGGAATTTGAATTTGGCATATAAGATTTGTCTATGTTAAATGCTTAACCTTTATTAGAACTGTGCTATTTCCATTTGGTTCTGTTTCTGGTCCTCAGCTTCCTCTGTCCTTAGTATATAGGAAACAAAAGACTGTTATGTGCTGCCAAGAAGTCTCTCTGACATTCAGTTACCTTTTCAATAGATAATAACCTCCAGACTTTCCCATTCTTTCTCCATAGCATCAATTACCCCTGGAATAGTTATCTTCATCAATACTATTTATCCTATATTTCTTAAGCACATGATACATTGCTCCTCCTATTCAGTTTATCACTGATAGAAGTTTAACGATTGCACTGAAATCTTGTTACTGAATCTATCCAAGTTCCATCTACCACCAGTGATTTGGCCTTCATTGTGAGCTGGTTGGCAAATGTTCCAGTCTGTCTGCTTTCTCAGGCTATTACTAGAAGCAACTGTTACAGGTCAGGTTATTGATGAAGTAGACTCTAAAATGGAAATTAGCACACAGGAGATTTAGTAGGTAGTCCTCTTAGAATTAACACTGTGGAAAAGGAAAGGGAATTATACTTAAATGGAGGAAAAGGTTGGGCCCTAGCTGAACTCTGGTGAGCTCTGAAGATTGGGTAGATCTTGAGAGTTGTCTTGATTTGGGGTATTTTAAACCCGGAAATTTGCCAGTCACTGGATTTAAGCTGTGACTGCTATGGTGATGTGACCTTGTACGGAGGGGTTTTTTTCAGCTGAAGGCAATTCCCAAGGGTGGACTGTTGACAGTTTTTGACAGCAGCACTCTTCAAAACTGAGTGAAAAAACGTTCAGTCCTGAAGCGGAGACTGGGGCAATACAGCAGTGTCCACAACACATTGCTGTGGGCAATCAAATTGAAAGCCACAATCACAAAGCTGTATCTGTTGGTAAACATGTAATTTCAGAACAGAAAACCAAAAATACATGACCCTCATCTCAGGAGAATCACTGTTGCCATAGGAATAAAGCACAAATATGTCATCACTATTACTAGATCTGAAATGATAAAGTGATTAGGCAGAAAAAATAAATTGGAAAATAATTCAGTTACCTCACTGTTTTCTTATGACCAAGACTATCAGAAGCTTAAGTGTGAAAAGATAACTATAATTAACTTCATAAAATTTGCAAAGTAAAAACTTGCTTGTGAAAAATAATATGCAGGGAAATCATTCACCAGACACACTAATATGTGCATTTTTATTGCCTATAACTGCTGTTACTACCATCTCTATTCTCACCCCTGCCTCTTCCCACCTACCCTTTGGAGCACTGAAAATTGAACTTTAAACTCAGCAAGTAGTCATGTTGTAATCTCTGTGTTTCAATATATTGTTTTTGAATAGATCCGCATCTTGATTTTCAGTGTTGTTTTATGGCTGTTTCCCTTCTCTTTTCATAGAGGAATTTTGGTTTGTGAAGGAGCTTATAGGTTCCTCACTGTCCTCTGCAGCGGTGGTATTTTTGTCTTCTTAGTCACTGCTACAGCTCCCAGCATCTGCTGCTTCTCTGCAGCTGGTTAACTGTTAATAATCCATCTGGCCAATCAGGCTTCATCCTAGTTCTCTTTGGCTTTGCCTTCTCTGAAGAATTGCTGGACACTTTTTTTCATCCTAAGCCTGAATGTGCTACTTAGTATAGCAGAGCTGCAGGATCCCTTCTCTTGAGCCACTGTGACACTCTCAGCTAGCACCATCAGCCGGCTCCCCTAGCTCTCCATGAGGCATGTGAGAACTCCTGGATTCCTTATGAGAGCTGGAAAGATCTAAGGAGCTGCCCTCCCAGGCCCAAAGAGTGTGTTCAACTTAGACGCTTATTGACATATCAGCATTGTGCATATAAATTGTTCCCCTCAAACTATCCAACAAACTCTTTGTCCCCCTCCAAGACATCAACCCATAGATTAAGTCTGAAAACATCAATGTCTTACTGCCTACTTTCCTTCTCTCCATTTCAATTATCTTTTGAACCTACAGCTTCAGTTCTGAAAGCCTCCCATTTTTACTACCTATCCGGTAGAGACTTCCCAACATGTCATAGCCTTTTTCTTCTTCCCAGAATCATCAGCCACCCCATCTTACCTGAATTGTTCATTGTGGATGGATGTAGAATGGCTGAAAACACACATGATTTACTGGAAGAGGAATTAAAAACACTATATAGCAGCCATCAAAAACGATGAGTTTAGGTCCTTTGTAGGGACATGGATGAACCTGGAAACCATCATTCTCAGCAAACTGACAGAAGAGCAGAAGATCAAACACCGCATGTTCTCACTCATAGGTGGGTGTTGAACAATGAGAACACATGGACACAGGGAGGGGAGCACTACACACTGGGGTCAGTTGGGGGGAAATAGGGGAGGGACGGTGGGGGGTGGGAAGCTGGGGAGAGATAGCAAGGGGAG
The DNA here is from genome assembly GCF_001604975.1 of Cebus imitator. Lineage (NCBI taxonomy): Eukaryota > Metazoa > Chordata > Mammalia > Primates > Cebidae > Cebus > Cebus imitator. The sequence goes on along the minus strand of NW_016107912.1, from coordinate 997,420 downwards.
AAATGCCAGATGTAGGTGATGGGGAGGAAGGCAGCAAATCACACTGCCACATGTGTTCCTATGCAACAATTTTGCATGTTCTTCACATGTACCCCAAAACCTAAAATGCAATAAAATAAATGGGATTAAAAAAAATAAAAAAAAAATAAATAAATAAATAAAAATTAAAAAAAAAAAAACACTATATATATATATATATATATATATATATGACATAAAACTTTGTATCTGTATCTATATTTTCTTCTTATCAGTGCATACTTTGGCCACCTCCATTCTCATTTTTTTTTTAAAAAAGGTTGCCTTTTCTATAGATTTTAAATTATACTAGAACTATTAGATTTTATAATGACCCATTTAAGAAGAATAGTAATCACTATATTCCTTACCTTACTTTAGATAACACCTTTAACTCATTTAAAATCAGTGAAACTATTCTATGTGACTTAATTTAAGTAGAATATACAATCAACAGTCTTAAAATAAAACTTCTTTTCTGGTGGGATTTTGTTTGTTTGCTTTTCTAAGTCTTCAAAGTTCTTAAATATAAAGATTGTGTTGCTTTATTTTGGCTCTATATCTATTAGCAAGTATGTGTACTTCCTAATATTTGCTTTGTTGTATGTCAAATAAAACCTATTTTGCAGAGAAGCTAGAGTTCCTAAAATAATTTGCTAAACTTTTAGAAAAAGTGCATAGTTTCTCTAGTGCCTCAAGAACATAGAATAAGCCACTAAGCTAATGATATAAACAGAGATAATAGCTCAGCTATCGAAAATGTCATCCAAAAATGTTTCAATATGAAATTTGCTGAACCATTTTAACACCTGAGCATTATGAGATGAAACAAATAGTGATATTTTAGTTAATGACTATCATCCTAAATAAAACATAATTCCCTTTTGAATCCTGAACTTCAGCTATATATTTATTTTGTGGATGGACCCACCCAAGCTTAAAATGATAGTCTATTTTTCTTAGAAGAATGTTTACAAGACTATAGTCTCCCTTGTATAAAATTTAAAAGGCAGTGAAATCTCAATTGCCCCAATAAGAGTAAGAAACAAGGAGATCAGTGATCTTTACCAGAAGACGTGTTCATATATTTCATCAGGATCCATTTTTCATATATTAAACCAGCATTTCACTTAGCTAGAGATTTTGTGATTACAGTATTATAAGATGACTTTTATCACTTGAAATTTATACTCAGACAGTATCTATAATACATAGGTGTAACTTCCTTGTTAGAAATCTGCAGTTTGGGTTGCATTTTATATACATGAGATAGTAAGACCATGAGTGTCCTCCAGTAGAGGGAAGTATATCTTAACCTTGACTGCAATTAGAATCAGAGTTAAGTTTCTTTATTTGTTTTTAGTATTGATACATAGGCCACCCCCACCCCACCACCAAATGATTTTGATTCAGCTGAACAGGGATGAGATGGACACTGGATTTCCTCCTAGGATTGAGAAGCACTGCTCAAATTCACCATAGAGCACAGTGTTTGGGTTACCCTTATATGTAGACATTCAACCTTAAGTCTCAAATATTTGTTAAATCCTCAAAGTCTGATTATCAAATATTTAAAGTCTTGAATTGATAGGATAATAATGTTGCAGTCTTAGATGAACTACTACAAATTATTCATAATCAGGCAATGTTTTTATGTAATCCACTTTGACTATTTTTCTCTTTCTCCTTTATCTTGAACATCAAAGTGAGTTTTCAGATGGAATTTAATCCACAGAATATATATCCTTTATAAGGCAAAAAAAAAGTCATCCTTTATAAGGTGTCCAATTAATCTGCACAGTAATATGGAAAATATAATTTGGTTCTAGAAATTGATATGATATATTAGTGGGAAACCCACTCACTATTTATGATGTTTAAAGACCCTAGTTCTCAAGGGAAAATATCATATAAAAGTTACTTCAGATGTATGTTACATAGATTTCAGGAGGAAAAAATTTTATTCACATTCAATTCTGAGATTTTAGTTTGATCAAATAGATTCAAAACCAAAAATTGGTTACTCATTTAAGAAGGCTGCTGATGATTAGTGCAGCTCTGAACTCAATTCTAATCTCAAATCAAAACCAAATGCATTATTTTCTCTTTTTTCCTAAATGTCAGGAATAGACAATTCAGTGAAACACATGGAACAAGAAATAGTTAATTCGTAACTTTAAACAAATATTTGGGCTGTGTTGTCCCATTCCTTTTTTTTTTCTTAGATCCACTTAACCAGACAACTTGACAACAACTGTCTTTATTGATAAAGCACCTATCACCCAGGACAAATTTGTGGGTTTAAAAAATGTTCTTGTCATAGGTAAATTTATCCCTGGTCTTCAAACTGTATGTTTTGTTATATTTTATGATTTTGTTTGCAAAAGCTGTGGTTGCTAAAATCGATGAGTTGCACTGGTACACACAGCATGAGCATCCTAGTCCTCCAACCTAAAATCTATCATATTTTGAGAAGAAATAAAGCGAAGCATTGGATATATGAACACACAGGGCCTTTTATACTCAGTGCTAAGAAAAAAAAGGAGATGTGGAGAAACTAACAAAAAATACCCTCCTGAACAGTGCATATAGAGGTAGGAGGCCTTCCATACTCTCAAATTTCCCAGATCTGTTTTAACAGTCATTCTAGTTAGAGACTAAAGGAATGGAAAAGAACAGAATGCTGAGACCTAATGCAGCCTTCATTTTCCCAGAATATAAGAATGTCTTCATTAGGCCATGGCTCTCAAACTTTGTTATGCATGTGAATCACCCAGGCGCCTTTTGGAAATGCAGAATTGTTTCAATAGGTCTAAAATGAGAGCTGAGATTTTATATTTCTAACAAGTGATACTGAGGTTGCCGGGCCAATTATTCAAAGCACAGCTGCTGAATATAGTCCCAGTGTGAGTTCAATTATTTAACTCACCTTGGAACCATTCTCTTTTATAAGACCAGTGGTCAAATGAAACAGTAGGGAACACTGGGGAGTTATAAGTTGACTGTGTATTCACTTGCCCTATAAGTGGGTGCATAAGAATGCACCACTCATCCTTAAGTAAGCACTTCATTGCCACTAATTAAGAAAAAGCATTCCCTTCAAATTTCACTGCCCTCTTCCACCTAACATATGCAGACCTTTTGACATTAAAATATTATATTTCAATTAGAAATTTCAAATAATAATTTTATGAGCTGGTGATAAAACTACTTTGAAAGAGCCATTGAAAGAGCAGTGATCAAGATAGTGGAATTGAGATTTTGCCCATGTGTAAAGAAATGGAGTCAGTGGCTATAATAGGTTCTGTCACTAGTGGAGCAAACTACTTTTTCAAATTAACTCTGAACTTTATTCTCATGTTACTGTTAATGGAATTGAGCAAAGAAGTACTCCATGTACTATTTATAATAATAGAAAAATCAAATAATTATTTAAAGTCTTCATTCTGTATATTTTTAACTTCTGCTTTTATTATTTGGAGGCTGAATTGAATTTGAGAAAGATTGTTATAGAATCTGGTAACAATAATTATTGATTTCTTAATATGATCAAGTAGTCAATATTTGAGGTATTAATTTAAAGAATTCCCATGAGGTTTGTACAATTACTTTTATTTTTATTTTAAGGGTAAGAAAACTGAAAAATTGAGCAAATGATCATCCTTTCCACGGCTGGTAAGCCTCGGAGGCAGAGCTTGAAACTACGCATTCTGACTGCAGTGCCCATTGCAGGTAACTACTTTGTAATTCTGGTTTCTTCAGTATAAAAGTGCAAGGTGTGATTTCAGAGAAACTAGAATGCTCTTCAAACACAGTTTCTGCCCCTCAAGCATTCAACAGACACCAAAGCTACAGGTACTTGAATTCATCTTTCTCATTCATTGTCCTTATGACATTTACCCCAGGTAACCTAAAAGCACTTGCCCATTGAACCCAAAAGAGAAATAACAATCTCCTATGAGTCCAACTGTTCATTTCCTCTGTTACAGCCAGGTTGCTAAGTTCTGGATAAAAAGATAAATTGTATGTCCTGAAGTCATTACACATTCATTATTTCCAGCCTTAGTTGAATATACCTTTTTTTCAGAAGTCTTCTCTTCAAGAAGTTTATACCTTTGCCACTTCATTCAGCCTTGCCACTCACCACCTTCTCACTCCCAGAAAATGTCCCTGGCTCTTATTTCCCAATGACTACTGAGCACATTAGATGTTAAGTCCCTTAAACCCTCTCATTCTGACAAACATTCCTTATATTTCCATTCAGCCATCTTTTCTCAGCTTCATTTTAGTTTCAGTGGAAATAATGCCCTTACTGTCACTCAAATTTTATCTTTTTTTAAAATTATACTTTAAGTTCTGGGGTACATTTACAGAATGTGCAGATTTGTTACATATGTACACACGTGCCATGGTGGTGGTTTGCTGCATCCATCACCCTGTCATCTACATTAGGTATTTCTCCTAATGCTATCCCTCCACTAGCTCCCCACCACCTGACAGACCCCAGTGTGTGATGTTCCCCTCCCTGCGTCCTTGTGTTCTCATTGTTCAACACTCACTTGTGAGTGAGAACATGCGGTATTTGGTTTTCTGTTCTTGTGTCAGTTTGCTGAGAATAATGGTTTCCAGCTTTGTTCATGTCCCTGCAAAGGAAATGAGCTTATCCTTTTTTAAGGCTGCATAGTATTCCATGGTGTATATGTGCCACCTTTTCTTTATCCAGTGTATCATTGATGAGCATTTGGGTTGGTTCCAAGTCTTTGCTATTGTTAACAGTGCGGCAGTAAACATACATGTGCATGTGTCTTTGTAATAAAATGATTTATAATCCTCTGATTATATTTGATATAATAGAATGATTTATAATAGAATATATCATTCTATTATAAGTCAAAATTTATCTTGACCCTCTGCTGTGGATGACACCCATTTCCCTCCTCCAGGCTGTCTTTAGCAGTGACTTTGCACTGCAGCTTCTACTCCTTCTATGTGGAAAACTATCCCAACATTAAAAGCAAACAAAACAAAACAAAAACAAACAAACAAAAAAACCCCAAACTACATTCACTTCTTTTGCTATTTTTAGCTTGTGATCTCTCTCACTTCTTACTCCTTCAGAGTTAAAGAAGAATATAGACTTAAGCCAGGCACAGTGGCTCATGCATACAATCCTAGCACATTGGGAGGCTGAGGTGGGCAGATCACTTGATGTCAGTTTGAGACCAGCCTGGCCATCATGGCGAAACCCCATCTCTACTAAAAGTGAAAAAATTAGCCAGGCATGGTGGCAGACACCTGTAGTCCTAGCTACTCAGTAGGCTGAAGCAAGAATTGCTTGAACCCAGAAGGTGGAGTTTACAGTGAGCAGAGATTGTGCCACTGCACTCCAGCCTGGGGGACAGAGCAATACTGTGTCTCAAAAAAAAAAAAAATCTATCTATCTATCTGTGTGTGTGTGTGTGTGTGTGTGTGTGTGTGTGTGTGTGTGTGTGTATGCTTGCTATCTCTCTACACTGTTATCTCTAGTTCCCTATTCAGTATTTCTATTTGTTGATTTGTATTTGTATTTGCTGATTTTACATTCTTCTAAATCACCAATTACATCATCTTGAGGTTTAGTGGACATTTGTCATTTTTTGTAAATTTTTGGCATGTTTACTTCCTTTTATTTAAAATTCTCTGTCATTATTTTCTAGGGTGAAATGACCTATTTTTTTTTCTTGGTAGGATTGAAAAATAAGATTGAAACTGGGAAACTAAAGAGAAATTTTGAGGATATAAAAATGTCATATGATGTTTTACTATAGCTCTATAGAATATGAACACTTGTAGGCCCAGCAAAATAGACCAGTCATTTTAATTTTTGTAACAGAATATTGCTCTGGCATCTTTCTCTAAACAGCAGAAAATGATACAAAATAATACTCTGAATTTCCTCATCACTGTGAAAAATACTCTACCCTGAGAAATGAGTCCACCCTGAGAACTGAGTCTTGTGAAAATACTCCACCCTGAGAAGTGAGTCCTATGAAAATTAGCCAGCAGGAAAGAGGCTCATCTTAGGCAAAGTAACATCTCTTTGATCCTGTGTGACCTTTTTGTGTGTACCATTCTCCATCATAATACAGGTCAGAGAATTTCACAGTAGTGTTCACAGGGTAGCACACAGCACCTCCACATTGAGCTAGCTGAAGTCAAAGGACTTAGCCGGGAAATTAGAAATGCCTTCCCATAAGTCATTTTTGTAATTCTGAGAAAAATCTGATGAAGATGCTTTCCAGAATTTTACATGTACATGATCTCTCACTTGTAATTACAAGAAGCCAGTTTGCTGGGTTAAATATCTGTGTCTGGAAGATTTAAATTGTTCAACCTATTGTGTTTTTAAGTTTCCCTATTCTTGCTCAATTTACAGGTTTATTTACTGCCTCACTTCTCTCATGTTAAAATGAGGATAATAATAGTATATAACTCAAAGGGTTACTGTGGATATTAAATTTCTAAATATATTTTAGGTGTTTATTCTTGTCCTTCCTAATTTCTATCAACTGCTTTTTGGGTCTCAAATTTATATTGAAAGCATTGATGAACATAAACTTTCTCCTCCTTATTTAATCGATTCATTACATGTTCAGCTACCAAAAGGCAAATAAACACTTTTCATCTTACAAATGACGAGAGGCTAGGAATCTCAAGTCACCTTGGGTGTCTCAAGATTTAAAAGCAGATAAGAAAACTGCCTAATAGCATTGTCATGTGGATTAAATGATAAATTATGTGATACACCAAGTATACAGAATTGCCTCAGTATTTAATTATGGTAATTATGATAAGCAGAATCATCTTTAGTGCTATAATTTTATGTTCTACTGTTTACATTAACTGCAGTTAATAGTGGTAGTAACAGGAGTAATACTAACTGTGAGAGGGATTTTGTATTGCTCTACTCTAACAGATAAAAAAAAATCAACTCAGTCTAGTCAGTACCCTTCCTGAGTACCTGTATTTTATTTTCTTATTGATTATTCTGGCCATTCTTTTTCAGATGCTATCTCAACTTATTAATCTTCACCTCTCTGCTACTACTCAGGCAGATATTTCACAAAATTCAAAGAAAAGATTCAACAAACTTCAAGATACAATGTTCATTTGTTTTCATATATAGAATCAAAATAAATTTCTGTGGATATAAACCTTTCATCCTTTTGATATTTTTAATGCTTAGAAAAATACTGCCTTTTAGAGATTTTAGACTTTCTCCCATTATCTTGATGAATTTGTTATTTCCTCTCTCACTCTGGCAGAAGGAACAGAAATGTGTGTGTGTGTGTGTGTGTGTGTGTGTGTGTGTGTGTGTGTGTGTGTATTTAAAGGAGACAAACAGATTTTAAGGTTAAATAGTCAATATTGCAAAGAAAGAAAAGAAGAAATAGATTAACACCAATTAATTAAGATCAGTTTTTTAACAAAAACTTGGTAGAAAAAGAACTTTCTTCAAACTTTTATGACGCTTGTGTTGTACTCTGATTTCTTGTGTGTATAAACATGTAAGTTACTTTTTTGAATTCAAGTCAGGGTGTTCTTTAAGTAATCACCTTAATTCAATCATAGTAATATTCATACAGTGACAACTACTAGTAGCAAATTGAAAATAATAATAATAATATCCTTAGAGACATCTCAGATAACTTATAAACTCAAAATGGAAAAGCTGATAGAAAGGAGTATTAGATAAAGAAATATATTTTTTCCTCCCTACCCCCACTTCCCTTCCTGTGTCCCTGTGTTCTCATTGTTCAATACCCACCTATGAGTGAGAGCATGCGGTGTTTGATTTTCTGTTCTTGTGTCAGTTTGCTGAGAATGACGGTTTCCAGATCCATCCATGTCCCTACAAAGGACACAAACTCATCATTTTTTATGGCTGCATAGTATTCCATGGTGTATATGTGCCACATTTTCCTTGTCCAGTCTATCATTGATGGGCATTCGTTTTGGTTCAAGGTCTTTGCTATTGGAAACAGTGCCGCAATGAACATATGTGTGTATGTGTCTTTATCATAGAACCATTTATAATCCTTTGGATATATGCCAGTAATGGGATTGCTGGGTCAAATGGAATTTCTATTTCTAGTTCCTTAAGGAATCGCCACACTGTCTTCCACAGTTGTTGAACTAATTTACACTCCCACCAACAGTGTAAAAATGTTCCTATTTCTCCACATCCTCTCCAGCATCTGTTGTCTCCAGATTTTTTAATGATCGCCATTCTAACTGGTGTGAAATGGTATCTCAATGTGGTTTTGAATTGCATTTCTCTAATGACCAGTGATGATGAGCATTTTTTCATATGTTTGTTGGCCTCATAAATGTTTTCTTTTGAAAAGTGTTCATGTCTTTTGCCCACTTTTGAATGGGTTTGTTTTTTTCCTGTAAATTTATTTTAGTTCTTTGTAGATTCTGGATTTTAGCCCTTTGTCAGATGGGTAGATTGCAAAAATTGTTTCCCATTCTGTTAGTTGCCGGTTCACTCTCATGCTTGTTTCTTTTGTTGTACAGAAGCTCTGGAGTTTAATTAGGTCACATCTGTCTATTTTGGCTTTTGTTGCCAATGCTTTTGGTGTTTCAGTTGTGAAGTCCTTGCCTATGCCAATGTCCCGAATGCTTTTGCCTAGGTTTTCTTCTAGGGCTTTTATGGTGTTACGTCTTATGCTTAAGTCTTTTAGGGAGGTTGGGGACAGATAACATGGGGAGAAATGCCAGATATAGGTGATGGGGTAATGGAGTCAGCAAAGCACATTGCCTTGTATGTACCTGTGCAACAATCCTGCATGATGTTCTGCACATGTACTCCAGAACCTAAAGTGCAATTGCATATATATATATATATATATATATATATATATATATATATATATATGTATGTTGTGTGTGTGTGTGTGTGTGTGTGTATTTTTGCAGAGAAGCATAGTTTTCTCCTAAAGTGAGATGTTTACCTGCTCTGGAGCCAAAACCCAGGAATTATACAAAGTACTCACTATGAGGAAAGGTGATTGAATTATTTACACCAACAGAAAAAAAGTAAAGTATATGCATTTATAATCCCTACTAATTATGTATCATTTCATTATGTGAGGTAGAATAATAACACTCTAATTTTATGCTCTGTATATACTTTCCAAGTTATTTCAACATGAATATTCATGAAATAGAATATTTATTTAAAAAATTAACATTAAACTTCTACATATATCTAAATTATTACCTCTTTATCCTCACAACATTGGCATGCTGTACTACTCAGAATCTATACCAAGGTAACATTGTTCTGATTTCACTTTTTACTTTTCACCATGCCCTCAAAATCCCCAAGAACAGAGTTGAAAAGTGACATTTGAAAAAAAGCATCTGTTGTTTTTTTACTTTTTAGTAGTAGCCATTTGGCTGATGTGAGGTATTATCTCATTGTAATTTTATTTGCATTTTTCTGATGGTTATTTATATAGAACATTTTTGCATATGTTTCTTGGCCCTTCGTATTTCTTATTTTGAGAAATGTTCATTTCTTTTGCCCACTTTTAAATGAGATTATTTGCTTTTCAATTTTTGAATTGTTCAAACTTCTTATAGATTCTGAATACTAGACCTCTGTTGAATACAAAGTTTGAGAATATTTTCTCCTATCTTGTACGTTGTGTGTTTACTCTGTTGATAGTTTCTTTTGCTATGCAGAAGCTCGTTGGTTTAATTAGGACTCACTTCTTTTTTTAATTCTGTTTTAAGCTCCGGGGTACATGTGCAGGATGTGCATGTTTGCAAATATGTGCCATGGTCTTTTGCTGCACCTAGCAATCCATCACCTAGGTATTATGCTTAGCATACACTAGGTATTTTTCCTGATTCCTTAATTTTTTTCTTTTTTTAAATTTCATCATAAAATTTAATTATGGTTCAGAAAAAAATGAGAGAATAACTTTCTCTGAAAAAGTATATTGACTCTATATAGACCATAGTTGTTGGGGGCAGGGGCTGGTAGATTAATTTACTGTATTTTTCTATTCTGAAAATTATATTAATAGGAAGTCTCATTTCCAATCTGAATATAAAGATACATGTGCCCAAAATGGATGAGATTAAATACAAACAAAAGCTTTACAGCTGTAAAGCTAAAGGCATGCAAAAGAAAAACTCAGAAATACCCAAAGTGGCAACAAGGAACCTTTGGTTGGAATTTGAAGTTCTTTCAGTCATCTTTGTCATTTGCTCCATGTTTCCAGATGTGTGTGAACTTGATGTAATTGAATTCCCCTTTTTGTCAATAGGTGCTTCTCTGTACAGCTCATCCACTTCCTCATCCATAAACTTTTCCCCTATGGTGTCAGCAGCTCTCTCAGGTAATCTTCCTGAATGGTGCCAGTTGCTTCTTTATCAAAGCAAGCAAAAGCATTTCTGATGACATCGTCACGATCTGTGCCATTTAACTTCTCACCAAACATGGTGAGGAACATGGTGAAATTGATGGGGCCTGGAGCCACATTCATCAAGGCATCCAAACACTCATCAGTTAGATTCTTCCCAAATGAAGCAAGCATATCATGCAAATCTTCCTTGTCGATGAAAGCATCTCTGTTCTGGTCAATCATGTTGAAGGCCTCTTTGAACTCCTGAATCTGTGACTAGACTTGTTCGCAAATTCTTTCCAAAGGATAATGTCCAGAATTGTGTTTCCTAGGTCTTCTTCTACAATTCTTATAGTTCATGGCTTTACATTTAAATCTTTACTCCCTCTTGAGTTTATTTTTATATATGGTGAAGGGTAGGAGTTCAGTTGTATTCTTCTGCATATGGCTAGCCAGCTTGTCCAGTGTTAAGTACACTCTGAATAAAGAGACCCCCTAAACAGACTTTGTGTGAGCAAGATGGCTGTTTATTCACCCCTGTGTGGGCAGGCTGAGTCTGAAAAGAGAGTCAGAAGTGGGCAGTGGGATACGAGTTGGTTTTATAGATTTGGGGTAGGCAGTGGAAAGTTACAGAAGTTAGAGTGCAGGGCAGTTTTTCCAATCTGGGGGGGTGTCACTAGGGGGTGTCACAAGGTCCAAGGTCCATTGTCACAAGGTTGGCTTATCAGTTAAGCCAGAACAATGGTGGAATGTTGCAAGGTCGGTTAATCGGCTCTGCAGGAGCTAGCTACTCTTCTTACTTCAGACTTTCTGGCTCTGGGAGGCCATCCAGAGATGTGCTTGTGGATCACGAGGGTCTCCATAGCTCGACTTAGGATGGCCCATGGTGCAGCCAGTTCAAAGAACCTCACATTCCTGTCTTTTCATATTAATAATATAAGAATAAAAGGAATAAAAAAGGGAGGGGAGTGAAATTTTGGGGGCAGTACAGAGGGATGATGGGCAACGTTTCTCAGGGCTTGTTCAAGCAGGATTAAGGGCAGCGTGGAAGCCTAAAAATGAGATAGAATTTAGACTGCTGAGAAATTTTGATGCAAAAGTTGATATTGTGGGGTTGTTAAAAGGAGCATTTGCTGTATTGACTGATTGGTTATAGCTTGGATACGATTTTGTAGGAATAGAAAGATTAGTCGGAAAAGGCAAGGCCTGAATAAGAGAAGGAGAAAACTGGGTATAAGGGGGCTGCTAATGGAAGGAGTGGTGATACCCAGTTAGAGAGTGGCCAGCTATGTCCAGAATAATTATTTGCCTGATTAGCAAGCTTTTGAGCCCCATCTTTAAGATTTTGGATGGCATCATATACAAAGTCAGATTGGTTTTGCTAAAAGGAGCATTCTTCATTCAGAAATAGGCAGAGTTCTCCTTTCTAAGCAGTCAATAAATCGAGGCCTTGGCAATTTTGGAGGACAACTGCAGCCAGGGAATTAACCTGGGCTTGGAGAACAGAGTGTTTGAGTTATGTCTGTAATGCTGGAAGAGAAATCAGGAAAGACACTTCAGAATGTGGTGGTGGAAGTTGCAAGGCCTGCTATACCTGTTCTGATTGACAAGCAAGGGGATTAATGGAATGACTCTTTTTTGTTGTGTGGGAGTTACAAGGGGTTTATTTCCTTTGGCAAGCTAGATTTGGGGAGTAAGAAAAATTAAGGTACAAGTGCCTGTCCAGCTGGTAGGAATGCAGAGATAGGTGGAAGAGCCGCAGAGGAAAAAAGTCCTTGGCTTGGGCAGAACAGGAAGTGCAAACGGAAAAGGTGAGAAAGTGTTTTTGGCAGAGGGGCTGGGGTTTTGTACCCAGATACTAAGGGTTGGGTTGGATTGGTTTAGCAAAAACTGGGTTAAATTAAGGTTTTATAGAGGAATTTGGAAATAACAGGAAAAAGAGGTACAATTATGCAGGGCACAAGGGAGCAGGAGGAATAGGGAGAAAAAGAATGAGGAGGGAATAGGGGAGAAGTCACTCAGGATACCTTGGAAGAAGAAGGTCATTTATTTACTCTAGAAGAGAGTAGAGTGGCAGCCAGGGTTGGAACCAGGAAATGTCTTGGCACACAGAATGGAGGAAGAAGGTGAAGCAGCAAGATAGACAGGAGCAGGGCATTTAAGTTTCCTCAGGAATTCAGGTGAGTTTCAGAGAAGTTTGTTGAGGGGTTTGGCACGATAGGATGGATGGGGATCACTACCTGATTAATAAGGCAAAGGTTTTGGACTAACCTGTAGGACTTGTCTGGTTTTGGGGCGGGTAGGATGGGGATCTTGTAGGGAGAGTTAGTGGGAACTAAAGGGCCATGTTGTAGTAAGTAATAACAGGTTTTAGGCCTTTTAAGGCTTGTGCTGTGATGGGATACTGGCGCTGGCTGGGCAGAATAAGGGTGGTTAGGTTTTAAGGGTATGATGAGGGGTGAGTAAGCAAGGGATGAGGAGGTAGCATCCCACATCCTAGGGTTAAGGTAGGGTAACATAAAGGGAGCTACTGAGGGAGGTGCGGGTTCGGGAAGGAGGGTGGCAATGAGGTGTGGCCGTAGCCCAGGAATAGTTAAGGAGGCAGACAATTTTGTTAGGATATATTGGCCTAACAGGAGAACTGGACAAGTGGGGATGATTCGGAAAGAGTGTGGAAAGGAGTGCTGGCCTAATTGACACCAGGCTTGGGGAGTTTTGAGAGGCCTGGAAGCCTGGCCATCGATTCCCACAACAGTTATGGAGGCCAAGGAGACAGGTCCTTGAAAAGAAGGCAGCGTGGAGTAAGTGGCCTCCGTGTCGACTAAGAAGAGAGTGGACTTACCCTCCACTGTAAGAGTTACCCGAAGCTCGGTGTCTGTAATGGTCCAGGGGGCCTATGAGATGTTTGGGCAGCATCAGTCTTCAGCCGCCAAGCCAAGGAGATCTGGGAAGGATTCAGTCTGGGAGCTCTGGGAGCAGTGACGTGAGTTGGACAGTCTGACTTTCCATGGGGACCCCACACAGACAGGGCAAGGGCTAGAAGGAATCCTGGGCTACAGGCATTGCTTGGCCCCGTGGCCAACTTTCTGACACTTGAAGCAAGGTCTGGGGAGGGCAGCTGGATGCTGCAGTCTGGGCACTTTGAAGTCTTCGTGAGCCAGTGGTGTGGCTGGGGTTTGTCTTACGGCAGAGGCAAGCATCTGTAGTTCTGAGATGCGCTGCTGCAGGGCAGCTTCTTCCCTACTGTTGAGCACCTTGAAGGCGAAAGTGATTAATTCCTGTTGTGGGGTTTGAAGGCCAGATTCTAATTTCTGTAGGTTTTTTCATGTCAGGGTCTGATTGGATGATAAAATGCATATTAAGTGTTTTTCAGGGGTGAGAGTAGAAGTAAGAATGACATTTAAGTCACTTCAGGTGAGATTTTAGGACTGGGTTAAGTATCAGAACTCTTGTATATATTTAGTAGGATCTGATGAAAAGGAGCCTCACCATTGGCTGATTTGGGAAAGGTCAGATAAAGAGAAAGGAACGTGCACCCTAACTATGCCTTTGGCTTCAGCCACCTCTAAAAGGGGGAATTGTTGGGTGCAGTGGAGGAGTTAGTCCAGGGACTAAACTATAAGCTGGACCCGGTGTGAGGTGGGGAGGTGACAGGAGGGGCATAAGGAGGTGGCTGCAGGCAGAGGAAGAGGAGGGAGGCTTGGCGGGTGAGTGGTTAGGGCCTGGATTGGGGTCTGGTTTGGACATGTGGGGAAGAAAGGTCAGAAGGGTAGATGGACAAGGAGGATTCTTAGTTACTGGTGGAGGTGGAGAGGTGGACAGAAGGGAGAAAAGGAAAATTTTGGATGGGTTGCATTGGGAGCAGAGATTAGGGAGGGATTAGTGTGTAAAAAAAAGCCCGAATGTTGGGCACCTCAGACCATTTGCTTATTCATTGACAAAAATTGTTTAGGTCTCACAGAATAGAAAAATTGAAAGGGCCATTTTCTGGCCATTTGGAACCACTGTCTAATTTGCTTTGAGGCCAGGCTATGTTACGGGAAAAAAATGAGACATTTAGGTTTCAGATCGGTTGGCAGTTGAAGAGGTTTTAGGTTTTTTAGGACGCAGTCTAGAGGCAAAGACAGAGGAACAGAGGGCAGAATATTGCCCCTGGGGAAGGAGATAAGTTTTAAGGAGAGAAGTAAAGTAGAGATTAGGAGAAAGGAGCAAGCAGCTACCAGAGTTTTCAGTAGGTATCCCTGACGGAATCCTGGACTGTCTCGTGGGTGCCTGATCAAGTCAGGCATTCCCATGATGGACACCAAGGGAAAACCGTCTTCCCTAGTTGAGTCCGTGACCAATGTTGGAGTTTTTGAGCACATGGATGAAGAGTGTCTCCTCTGCCTCTACTTAGACTGAGAGACTTGTCTCCTTGAGATTTAAAGGAAAAGAGAGAGAGGGAGACTTGTCTCCTTGGGATTTAAAGAAAAAGAGAGAGAGAGGGAGACTTGCCTCCATTTCTCTTAAAAAAAAAAAAAAAAAAAAAAACAGAGAGAGAGAGAAATGAGAGATGAGAGAGGGAGAGACTGCTTGCCTGATCTGAAGGTGGTGAGAGGGTTGTTGGGATGGTCTGATGCGCTGAGGTCACTGGTGGGTCCCTTCACAGAGGGAGAGCAGGGAAAGGGGGCCATTCTCCTCAAAGGCATACTCCTGTCCCAGGTTTCAGCACCAAATATTAGGTGCATTCTGAATGAAGAGACCCCCTAAACAGGCTTCATGTGAGCAACATGACTGTTTATTTACCTGGGCGTGGGCTGAGTCTGAAAAGAGAGTCAGCAGAGGGCAGTGGGATAGGAGTTGGTTTTATAGGTTTGGGGTAGGCAGTGGAAAGTTACAGAAGTTATAGTTCAGGGAAGTTTTTGCAAGCTTGGGGGGGTGCCACCAGGGGGTGTCACAAGGTCCAAGGTCCAGTGTCACAAGATTGGCTTATCAGTTAAGCCAGAACAATGGTGGAGTTTTGCAAGGCTGGTTAATTGGCGCTTCTGGAGCTAGCTATTCTTACTTCAGATTTTCTGGCTCTGGGAGGCCATCCAGAGGTGTGTGTGTGACTCATGGGGGTCACCATGGCAAGACTTAGGGATGGCCTATGGTGCAGCCAGTTCAAAGAATCTTGCATTCAGCACCATTTTTTTTCATTAGGGAGCCCTTTTCCCATTGCTAAGTTTTGTCAAATTTGTCAAAGATGGCTGTAGGTTTGTGGTGTTATTTCTAGGTCTTAATTCTATTTCATCGGTCTATGTATCTGTTTTTATATTAGTACCATGCTGTTTTGGTTATTGTAGTCTTATAGTTTGAAGTCAGGTAATGTTATGCCTCCAACTATGTTCTTTTAACTTAGGATTTTTGCTTTTTCGATTGCATAAAATTTTATAATAGTTTATTTTTTTTTTCCAGTTCTGTGAAAAATGACGTTGGTAGTTTGATAGGAATTGCATTGAATCTGTAGATTGCTTTGGGTAGTGTAACTATTTTAGCAATACTGATTCTTTCAATCAATCAACCTGAAGTATTTCTTCATTTGTTTTTGTCATCTCTGATTTCTCTTAGCAGTGTTTTGTAGTCCTCCTTATATAGATCTTTCACCTTCTTGGTTGGATATATTCCTAAGCATTTTATTATTTTATTTTATTTTATTTTTTATGGCTATTCTAAGTAAGATTGTGTTCTAAATTTCTAAATGGATGTTGTTCATATATAAAAATGCTACTGATTTTTATATATCGATTTTGTTTACTGAAACTTTACTAAAGTCATCTGTGGGGCCCAGGAAACTTTTGCCAGAGTCTTCAGGGTTTTCTAGGTAGAGAATCATATTGCCAGTGAAGAGAGATCATTTGAATTTGTC
The DNA here is from genome assembly GCF_001604975.1 of Cebus imitator. Lineage (NCBI taxonomy): Eukaryota > Metazoa > Chordata > Mammalia > Primates > Cebidae > Cebus > Cebus imitator. Next base: position 981,115 of record NW_016107912.1, on the reverse strand, counting down.
TTTTCTTATTCAGATGCCTTTTATTTCCTTCTCTTACATGTTTGCTCTGGCTAACACTTCCTGGAGTGCTGAATAGGAGTGGTGAGGGTTGATGTGTCCTTGTCCTATTTCAATTCTAAAGGGGAATCCTCCCAGTTTTTGTCTGTTCAGCATGATTTTGGCTATGGGTTTTTCATAGACTGCCTTTACTGTTTTGAGGTATGTTCCTTTGAAGGCTTTTATCATGAAGGGATGTTGGATTTTATTGAAAGCTTTTTCTGCATCTATTGAGATGATCCTATGGTTTTCGTTTTAATTCTTTATATGTGGGGAATCACATTTATTGATTGGTGTATACTGAGCAAACCCTGCATCACAGGAATCAAGCCTACTTGATTATAGTAAATTAAATTTTTGATGTGCTATTGACTTTGGTTTGGTAGTACTGTGTCGAGGACTTTTGCATCTGTAGTTTTCTTTTTTCCTTGTTTCATTTGTATTCCTTGTTTTTTGTTTGTTTGTTTGTTTGTTTTACCAGAATTTGGTATCAAGGTGATGCTGGCTTTATGGATAAGTTAAAAAGAAGCCCCTCCTCCTCAGTATTTTGGCATAGTTTCATTAGAATTGATAACAGTTCTTTTTGTTCATGTGGTAGAATTTGGTTGTAAATCCAACTTGTCTGGGGCTCTTTTTAGCTTGCAGGCTTTTTAATACTGATTCAAGTTTGGAAGTTAATATCAGTCTGTTCAGTGTTTCAATTTGGTTTCGATGATTCTTTGTATTTTTAGGGCTAATTGTGTTCACTTTTGATCTGATTTTAATTATTTCTTTTCTTCTGCTATCTTTCTGGTTAGTTTTTTTCTTGTTTTCCTAAATCCTCTAGGTGTGATGTTAGATTGTTAATTTGACATCTTTTTAACTTTTAGAGGTAAGTATTCAGCACTATAAACTTTACTCTTAAGCTCTTTTGTAGCATCCTAGAGATTTTGTTATGTTGTGTCTCTATTTACATTTATTTCAAATATTTTTTTAATTTCTGCCTTAATTTTGTTGTTTACCCAAAAGTTATTCAGGAGCAAGTTGTTTAATTTCCATGTTATTGTATATTTTTGAGAGAACTTCTTGATATTGGTTTCTGCTTTTATTTCACTGTGTTGTGAGTCTATAACTGGCAAGATTTTGAGATTCTTGGCTCCATAAGTCAAGTCTGGTTCCTAAACGCAGGCTGCTTATGTTTGAAAGCATGCCATTCCAGTCAAACCCTTGGTAAAAATAACCATTTCTTCAATTGTGTCCTGTTGAAAAATAAAACAGATTCTTATTGCACTTGTGCAAGTAAATATATTGCCATAAGTTAAGAATGCTCACAACTAGTTTTCAAATTGGGAGAAATCTGATAGAGAGAAATATGCTTCAAATTTTGTTTATAGGAGTATACTCAATTGTTAAAAGCTGTAAGTAGCTTAAATAAAAGTTTTCTTGACTTTGAAAAACAAAACAAAGGATCAGTAACATTTTTTTCATATATATATTTAATATATATTTTATTGCACTTTAGGTTCTGGGGTACATGTGCAAAACATGCAGGATTGTTGCATAGGTACGTATATGGCAATGTGGTTTGCTGCCTCCGTCCCCCTGTCACCTATATCTGGCATTTCTCTTCACGTAGGATCAGTAACATTTTAAACAAAAGTCATAAAAGGATTATTTCAGTCTTCTACTACTTCAGTCCGTGAGGTTTACTTCTGTTCTGCTTAACATTCATGAACATTTCAGCTTTCCATGAGAGTTCTGAAAGTTTTTCCTCTATTCTAATGTCACAATCTTCAAAGATATCAAAAACCTGAATTCAAGAGCTTTGTCAAAGTCCCAGAGTTGATTATAAACCATCTTTTGGAGAGGCTCAAAACAGGACAACAATGATCTGTGGGTGATGAAATTCTCAAGACAGCTATAGTGAAAGCCAAAATTCACTAGGAATTTTGGTTATTTCTATGGCATACAGCAATTTTACACAACAATTATAAACACTACTAATAACATGTATTGAGACATATCAGAATTACAGGAATCTTATACAATTTTGTAACAGATACTAATAATATGTTTATATGAATGAATCCAGAAAAAGTTAAATACCATTTTATATGAGACCGTGCTTCCTATATGATTTTAATCTATTAAATAAGCTGAATGTGTCTTTTTTGCACTTTAGAAGGTCTAAATTTTACTTTTTTTTTAACTTAGAATTTGATCTTGGAAGACTTGCCAAATATCAAAGGTTTGAAACACTGAATATCACAAAATAGAATTTCAGGTCACTATAAGACATTCATTTAGCCAGAATGATTATACAATAGTTTTTAAATGGTAAAAACCCATACTCACTAAGAGAGGAGGAAATCAGTTTTCTTATAAAGGCCCAATATGGACAGCATGAGCTCAACTGAATCTGTGTTCTCTCTCCGCACCCTTTCTTTTATTGTATGTTACTCAAAAAGCAAACAAAAATTTTTCATTGTCTCAATATTACATATAATTATTTTTCGAAAGAGAAAATCAAATTTGTGTTTGCATTAGTGCATCTTTAATGCTAAAACTAGTTCTAAATAAAATTCTGTCTACCTATTTAGTTTTAATTTCTTTGACTGTAAGGTAATATTTTCATAAACATTTTAGAACCCTTTACAATTTTTTTTATTATAAAACCCTGTTATTTGAACACATGGGCTAGATGTGGGAAGGTGTGCTGGAAGGTGGGCTGGTGTGCATAGAAAGAGTGAGTGCTGAGGGTATATGGTAAGACAATGACAGCAGCTGTTAGAACTTCTTCCGGGGAAAACATTCTTTTAAAAATAGGAAATAAAGGCAGCTATGTAAGGAATAATATCATAGCTGTTGATGACTGATAGACCAGGATTGAAATCCAGACTCTGCCATATCCTAGGAGGCTAATCCTGATAAAATTATTTAATTTATCTCAGGTTGGGCTTCTTTGTTTGCAAAATGAAGAACATGGTATCCATCTCAAAATTTGTAAAGCTTAAATGAGTTATCTAAGATATGCTTGACACAGAATCTAGTATTCAATAAATAGTAAATATTAATGTAATTAGAAGACAGTTTGGCATTTAAAAATTATATTACCCATAATGCATCACTTACCAACCTTGTTCTAAATCAGGGAATCTCCTCCAGGTTATACTTCTCTGACAACTGTTGAACTCAGATTTGAATCCTCTAGTTCTACGGCATAAACAGTGTTTTAAAAAGTCTGTTCACTCTAGTTTGGGGCAGCACTAATGGAAGCTTATTCTTTTTCATGTTGTAACTTCCCTATAAGTTAAAACAGATAAATGCAGAGGTTCATAATTTCAGAGAGTCTCAGACACACCTCTAACATTTGTGGGAACTGTGGCAAGAGAACAGATGGAGTATCACATTCCCTTTGTCTAAAAGTTATAATCAAGCAAATGTAACTAATACAAAAAATCTTCTATTTTTCTGTTCTGGAAAAATACTGAATCATCTTGCTTGTGTGTGGAATCAAAAGTAGTCAAACATGTAGAAGCAGGAAGTAGAATGGTGGTTGCCATGGAATTGGGGAAGGGACAATAGGGAGGGGTTTTCTAGGGTACAAAGTTTCAGTCATGCAAGATAAATAAGCTTTGGAGATCTGCTATACAATATAGAGCATATGGTTAACAAAACTGTATCATACACTTAAACATTTTCTAAAAATGGTTGATCTTAGGTTAAGTACTCCAACCACAAAAAGAAAAACATTATAATAATTACTAAAAATGGCAGGAAAAAAGTTTTAGAAGTGATATATATGTTTATAGCATAAATTGTAGTGATGGTTTCCTGGGTGTATACTTATCTTTAAACACATCAAGTTGTATACATTAAATATCTATCTACAGCCTTTTCTCTGTCAATTATAACTCAATAAAGTTGCTAAAAATACTCTACATAATGGAAATATTGAAATGTGTGTATCAAGCTACAATTTCCAGAGAAGGAAAGTGGTAAAATATAAATTATAAATAAATATAGTTTTATTATGCATGTTTGATTATTTTCTGAGCCAGTGGCATTTGGATGACTAATACATTAAGATTGACATAAGTCACAAATTATGTTTATTCTATGCAATTTTAATGTTTTCTATCAATATTAACAACTATGTTGTTTTAATCAGAATTTATCATATTTTCTTCTCTTGAGAGTAATGCCGAATTAGACAACTTTTATAAACAAATTATTTTAAAATAATTTGTTGGAATAATAGCATATTGCTAACACTTAAAGAACAAACGTTTCATTGTTTTTAAAAGTCAACTTTATTGAGGTATAATTTCCATATAATGATGTTCACCCTTCTTAAGTGTACAGTTGATGAATTTGACAAATGTTTACAGTCATGCAGTCAACAAAGCAATAAAATTGCTAGATATTTTCATCATCCAGTAATTCCCTCATGCCTCTTTGTAGATAATCCCTCTCACCTCTCCACTTTCATCCGTTCTTTCTGAGCTATTAGAGTTCTAGTTATTTTATTTTTGCAGTTTCAATATAGAAAATTTTAGCCCACTGAGACATTAGCCATTGAAATTGTTTATAAAATTCTTAAATTGGTTGTTAGATTAAAATGTAAACCGCAGAAGTTAACTAATATTGTTCAAATTTTGTGATGAGATGACAAGTAGTAAAGTATTATCATCATAGAAGATAGTGCAAAATACTGTAATTTCATTTTATAAATTGCTGTCTCAGATTGTAGTTTTCACTATCTCTTAAAGCAATATCTGGTTTCATAGATTATTTGTTCCATTCTTCTTTCAAATATTTCAATGCTAGCACAGTATAAAGAAAATGGAAATAGCATATGTTGCCAAATTTAATTTTTCTTTATATACTTTGATATGATATATAATTGCTAGACTATGTTATTTCTGATAGAAATAAGTGTTGAGTTTATATGTTCATGAATCTTACCCATCATAGTCGTAGAAATTTTGTAGATTTTCTTGTCCCAGTTATTTTTATTGGATTAATTATGTTCCTTTTTTCCCATATGTTGTATCTATTTAGGAAAAATTTATCTAAAATTTTAAAAATATTTTAATCATTTTAATAGTGAAATAATTGAGATGTTAGCATTTTTTTGCTAAGCGCTCAAAGATATTATTAAAAGTAAATTAGTTTATACCCAATAATGTAGATAATATAAATTCAATTTTAGTTTTTTTCTAAGACCACAATTCACTCTTAATTTGAAGATCACCTTTTGCTTCACCTTTTTTTTAACTGCATCTTATATAATGTATAAAATAAATCTAATTGTTTTATTTTGATGATTATCTCTTAGATCCAAAATTTGAACAATAAAAGCAGCATGGAGAAAATAATGCATGGTATGACTGGCAAAACATGCTTCATTTCTCACAACTATATTGTCTCTTTGATATTGGAAAGGAAGAATTCACAACTTAATTTTTCTAATTCCCTTACCCAAGTGTTTCCAAAGATAAAAATCTCCTTATAGTTCAAAACAGTGCCCTAAAAAAAGTTAGTAGCACAATCCAAACCTTCAGAACTTCCAGAAACAGTTGTTCTTTGTTTTGAAGATATAGGGCAAGAGATGTGGTAAAGAACTTCCTAGAGACCTGAAAGCCTCAGTCAGAAGAACAGATGTGTGGTTTATGAGTTAAGCTGTACCAGTGTGTCTGAATATTCTTTGATACATTTATTTTTTGTGTGTTTGAGATATCCAGGGCCTCCAAATTACATAACTCAGAGCAGGAGAGTCCTTAGTATTGAAAGATGAGTACTGATTGATCGCATCTCCCATCTTTATGACAGTCCTTTAACTTTGATAATGGCTACGCATGTCTTCAATTTTTATGACTGTACATTACCAGTTCCTCAAGTCTTCTTTTAAACAGCTTGATTTACACCATGACCTGGGATTTGAAGTAAATAATAGACAGCCACAAGTCTCCAGTCATTAGCACACAATTTAGGAGGTCTTCCATTATTTACTTATTTTTCTTCTTACTTCCAACTTTTTTCTTGGCACCTCCTCAGTTTTCACGTAAATCCATCAAAGCTTGTTCAAGCAACGTCACCTCTTGGTTTACTGTTTTCCTCCATGTGACTTGTTGGCAATGTTACTAGAATTGTCATCCAGAGGTTTTATCTCTCAGAAGAGGAGAAACTGCATCTGTTTTATAAATGCTGCTCTTGCTGTATGTTGCTAACCCTTCATACTAGAACACCTTGTTGGACCCATATGCTCAGCCATCTGCAAAAGCCCTCCTCTCCTTGATACTCTCTTCTTCTTTTGACCTGACTGCTCACAGTTCTCTTTCTTATAGACAGGAATATTTGGATCTGAACTTTATAGATACAAATATAACTAAACAGAAAATACATAACATTTGAATACCATATTTTCATATTTGTTGCAGCACTGTCCACAGTAGATAAGATTTAGAAGCAACCTAAGTGTCTATCAACAAGTGAGTGGATAAAGAAAATGTGATATATATACACAAAGAAATGTAGTATTCAGCCATAAAAAAGGAAATGAGATTCTGTCATTTACAGCAGCATGGATGGAACTGGAGATCATTATGTTAAGTGAAATAAGCCAGGCATAGAAAGACAAACATTGCATGTTCTCACTTATTTGTGAAATACAAAAATCAAAACTATTGAACTCATGGACGTAGGGAATAGAAGGATGGTTACTAGAGGCTGGGAAGGGTAGTAGGGGACTGGCAGAAAGGTGGGGATTGTTAATGAGTACAAAAACATAGATAGAATTAATAAGACTTATAGTTTGATAGCACAACAGGGTGACTATAGTCAATAATAACTGTGCATTTAAAAATAACTAAAAGAGTGTAATTAAATTGTTTGTAACACAAAGGATAGATGCTTGAAGGGTCTCCATGATGCTATTATTTCACATTGCATGGTGGTATTAACACATCTCAAGTACTCTATAAGTATATATACACTTACTCTGTACTCACAAAAATTAAAAATTAAAAGAATTAAAACAAATATTTAAAATACCATATTCCCTGTTGACAAATATGCTAGATAGGTCTACTAATCTCACTCTCCTCCTGTCTACAGATTTGAGGTTTTGACGTCTGTCCTTTAAAATCTCTTTTCTTTACAATGTATGTCTGTTTATGCAATCTACAAACAAATTAGCGTTATTATTGATGCTATTAAACTTGGAATAAAAAACAGGTAGAAATTTTTGTTTTCTTTTCCATACAAATTGTTTCTACAGAGAGATTTATTCATTAAAGTTTAGGAGTGATTAAAACAAAGTAGAAAGCATGATGTAAATGAATTGATATCAAAACCAGAAATGCAGATGGGTAACTGCAAAATCCAGTATTGTTTCAAAGAAGTGAATAGGATTCCTACCACCAGAGTCCCAATGGGACAAGTCTTCAGGGGAGAAAAACCACATCTGTTAATGTGAGATGCAGTATCAATTAAGGAAGAGACAGAAGATAGAGGGATAGTTTTTCAATGAGGAAGAAAGGAATCCCTAGACTGAATGGAATTTAGACTGAGGAAGCATGTTTTTAAAAGGGGGTGGTAAACAGGAATAGAAGTTTGTGAGAAGACAGCTGTCAATCATGGTTCTTATGTGTAGGCTGGCCAGGATGGCTGACTAAATTTAGGAAACTAGGAGGGAGGCTGAGCATGATAGATACATTAGCAAGAAGGGAATAATTTGTGAATCAACCAGTTCTAACCATTTTCACAGTGCCTATGGTGATATGCAAATGTATTGCATAGGCAAGTAGGCAGGGATTAAATTAGATATTCACATGATATTCTAAACTAAGCCATTTTACTTTTTATGAAAAGACTTCATTTAAACTAGACATATCCAGAAATCCTTTTATAATATTGAGATTTATTATATCATTTCAAACAGTAAAGAAATTCATAATGTCAATTTTGCATATTAACTTTTATATCATATTACCTTATCAAAAGGACTTGGTTACATATGAATGGAAGAAATCCAGATTATTAAACTAAAGCCACCAATCCATGTATAACTCTAATATTGGCATGTGATAAATAACACTGTATAAGCCCAAAAAGCACAAGAAGCAGGACCGAGTACTTTGGTCTACTTAGAATATGATCCAAATAGTTTTCCTCTGGTATGCCAAGAAAGAGGATACACTATTGCTAACATTTTTTACTGAACATGTAGTAATACCACAGGGATGCCTGAATAATCCATATGCAAATCAAAGGGAAGGACAACTTGACTATTTAAAGTAGACACTGAAGGTCTCTGTGATCTGTTTCCCTTGTCAAGATTGGGAGATCTCCTGTCACCAGTCTGAGAGTCTTTTAGTCTGATCTTATATAATTGCAGTTATTCTTATTCATCTCACATCTTCAGATGTCTGGTTTGCAGAGTCTGAAATGATGCTGCATAACTCCTTTCTTGTCACATGGCGCAAAAACTCATTCTTCAACAAAGGGAAAATGAACTGTTTTTGCCCTGCTCAGAGTAAATGCCAGAAGCTTCATAAAAATCCAGAGACAATCAGCTGATAATAATGCACATAGTGGTAAAGACATGGAAATTATTAACACATGACTCAATACTGGTTTCTTAAAGGGCAATAGGGACCCATAAAAGTGAGTTGTTAAAAAAAAAATTCAAGCATCTAGCCTGCACAACCAACTACTCACTACAGTATTATTCATCTCATTCTGGACCTCTTTGAGAACTATACCCTCCCTTTGAGACAAATAATGTAAGATCATTTGTAAAAAATAGTATACAACCTGTTTTATATGTCAACTTAAGAATTAAACTCATATTGCCTAAATTGGTGGGTTTTTTTCCTTTTTTTTCCTTTTCTCTTACCCAGTAGTTTTCAACCATGGGTGATTTGGCCCATGGAGGAATAATTCGCAAACATCTAGAGAGAGTTTTGATTGTCATACCCTCAGAGGAGCAGGATAACATGAATCTAGTGAGTAGTGACCAGAGACACTGCTCAGCATCATACAATGTATATGACACCCCCACCCACCACCACACAGAGACACAACCAAGAATTACTCAGTCCAAAGTGTCAGTAGTGGCCGGAAACAGTGGCTCACGCCTGTAATCCCAGCACTCTGGAAAGGGCAAGGCATGCCAATGACTTGAAGTAAGAAGTTCAAGACCAGCCTAGGTGAAACCTCTTATCTACTAAAAATATTTTTAAAAATTAGTTGGGCGTGGTGGCTGGTGTTTATAAGGCCAACTACTCTAGAGGCTGAGGCAGGAGCATAGCTTCAACCCAGGAGGTGGGGGTTGAAGTGAGCCCAGATTGTGCCACTGTACTCCAGCCTTTGAGACTCTGTCTCAAAAACAAAAACAAAAAAATAAAGCTTCAATAGTGCTTCTGTTGAGAAATTCAAAGCTAGCTCTTTATATTTCTTCTCAGGGAGACCCACACAATTTGTTTTTTAACTGATACAGCTCCTCCTCATTCAATAATCAATGAACTCAGCTTGTCTTCAGTTATGATAGTGTATGTATATTGATTTGACTTGAGACATAAACCAAAAGGATGCTTGATTAGACATTAGTTTTTGCATCAAAATCAATCAGACTATTGATTTAATGAAACAAACTGTTTAATTGATATGATCCATTAGCTGCATGGAAAGTTGAAACCTGTAATCCCATCTAGTGATTTCATATGGTGGGACATAGTAGGATGTGAGTTCTGGGAAATGTGAAACTTCTCAAAGAAGTTTAGGATCACTCTAGTCATATCCAGGATAAAGAAATCCTAGAACAAGTACAATGTCAAACACATCTGAAAATCAAAGCTCTTCTGTCACCATCTAGAACTTCATGGAATTTATTTTTGAGATACTGCCTGTCTTCTGATTAAGATAATGTAAATTTATCTGTGCCAAACTCTGTTCATCACTTTTATTTTACCCCATCCCTGCTTATTTATTCCAGAAAAATAATTCTAAAGGTTTCTTCTTGTTTTTGTTTTATTTTACTTTTTCCTTTGTTATCTGCAGCTGGAATGCTCTATCCTTTATCTTTTCATCCGTTTACTTTCCAGTCTTAATGACTGCAGCTCAAGTGCAACCAAATTCTCTAATTTTATATCGTTATTTCAACGTAAATAAGATTTCCCTCTTATTAAGCTGTTTTTACAATGGCTATCTACTTTTGAGTAATGGACAAGATCAGAGCCACTTGGCAGGAGGGGTGTTTACACATGATTGTCCCCCATCTTGATGCCCTGTCTCTCATCCTTTTCTGATTCCACCCTCAATAAGAAACGCCCCTCCTCAGAAATGATGGCATGTAGCATTCTTTTGAGAACATGTTGTCTTATGTTCTCAACCTTTTATTGTGTATTATTGTCTCTGAAATCATACTACAAATGTCAGAACTTTATTCTATACCCCTTAGTAATCTGCATATTGCCTAGGACAATCTGTGTCATCTACATATTAACAATAAATTCTTTGCTGAAAATTATCTAGTTAGAAAATTGAGTCCTGGTCGAAAGGAAAAAAAAATATCTTGAACACTTTAGGATGAGATTCCCAAACTTACCTGGATGCAGTTAAACAGCAAATACTTGGCTTATTTTAACAACAGAGCTTTATAGTCTGACCCATTAAAGAGGATGACTGTGAACAAAACAGTTTAGGTTTGATTGCATTAATATTTTATTGGAAGCAGCCAAGCAAATTGTAGATTGATTGTAAATAGCACACAATCAGTAGCTATAGAGAATTCTAGCATCCAACAAGACTTTAGCTTCTTTAATAAGCAGTAGCGAATTTTCAGAAAAATAATTCAAACTTTAATTTTCTAATTTAAATGGTATAACTCACATAAGCAGTTTGGGCTGATTATAATTATAAAAATATGCCATGTACTTAGCAGCAACTTGCACATTCTCCTGTGTTCTAATAGTTACAATGATTATTACTAGTTTCAATGATGTAATTTTTTTTGATATTCATGTCAAAGTTTTTAATATGGAAAACACACTGAGATCAATCATTTTATCTAGGGGTAGAGCTTTCTCCTTTTCTCTCTATCAATATGTCAGGTGGCAAAACAGTTATTCATGCTATTGCTTTACTGTGCTTTCAAAAAAATTTGCTACTTGAATTAGGCCATCTTAAATAAATAGGTGTTAACTTCATTTGTATCCAAAATGCTACCATTTTGTGGAATGATAGTGGATTGTTTGAGGCTCTGAAGAACTGTAGTCTGTGCATTTACAGGAATATCATGATTATGTCTAAGTTTAGCCAGCTTGGAAAGCCAGGAGATCAAGGTGAAGATAGGGTGCTTTCAGCTCATTTAATATCAATATTCACTGAATGCCTTCTATATGTCAGGAATATTGCAAAGAAGGGGAAAATAAAAGATGAATGAGATGCTGTTGTTCTCAAGGAGGTCACAATTTAGAGCTGAAATGAAAGATCAGCTGGAGTAGACATTAAGATAAGAATAGATCAGCAGGCAAGCAGGGACTGAGGTTGGTTAAAAGACAGGCAAAGTCATTTTTTTTTTTAAATTGAGGCAAAGTTAATTTTTTTCTTAACCCAAAGTCAACCATTCCAGAAAAATGCTCTCTTCTCTTTAGTCATTATATTCTTATTCATTATTCATTATGGGTACCAGGAACAACCACAAGCATTATTATTATTATTATTGGTGTTCTTCCCACCTTCAATATGCTGCCGCCTTTAAACATAAAATAGGAGATTATTATTTCCCTTTTGTGTCTCTAACCTTTTACCCCATATTATATACTATATTATGTATCACACTATATATCATATATGACATATATATATGTATATAATTTTTGTGGATATAAAATAGTTGTACATATTTACAGGATATATATGCCATTTTCATACAAGCATACATTAATAATCAAATAAGGAAAATTGTGGCTTGGTGGGGTGGCTCATGCTTGTAATGCCAGCACTTTGGGAGGCCAAGTGGATGGATCACTGGAGGTCAGGAGTTCGTGACCAGCCTGGCCAACATGGTGAAACCTTGTCTCTAACAAAAATAGAAAAATGACCTGGGTGTGGTTATTCTTGCCTGTAGTACCAGCTACTGAGGATGCTGAGGCATGAGAATCTCTTGAACCCAGGAGACGGAGGTTGCAGTGAGCCAAGATCGTGCTACTGCTCTCCACACTCCAGCCTGGGTGAGAGAGCAAGACTCTGACTACAAAAAAAAAAAAAAAAAAAAAGAAATTGAGATATTCCTCACCTCCCACATTCATTATTTCTTTGTGTTGAAAACTTTCCAAATTCCATCTTCTAGTTATGTTGAAATATACAATAAATCATTGTTGTGCTATGAAACACTGGACTTTGTTCCTTCTATCTGTTTATATTTTTGGCCCCATTAGTCAATTCTTTTTTCTTCCTATGCATCTCTCTGCCTCCCTCTACATTTCCTAGCCTCTGGTAATCATCATTCTACTCTCTACTGCCATGAGATCAATATTCTACCTCCAACATATAAGTGAGAACATGAACATGAGATAAGATACTTATCTTTCCATGCTTGGCTTATTCCTCTTAACAAAGTATCCTGCAGTTCTTTCCATGTTGTTGCAAATATTAAGATATCGTCCTTTTCCATGGCTGAATAATATTCCACTGTCTATATGTAACACATTATCTTTATCCATTCATCCATCAAGGGACACTTATATTGAATCCATGTCTCAGCTAATGTTGGATAGTCTTACAGTAGACATGGGAGTGCAGATATCTCTTCAATATAGTGACGTCCTTTTCTGGGGGGGATAAATATCCAGCTGTGGGATTGCTGGATCACATGATAGTTCTAGTTTTAGTTTTTTGAGGAACTTCCCTACTATCTTTTGCAGTGACTGTACTAACTTACGTTCCCACGACAGCATATTAGCACTCCCCCTTCTCCACATCCTCACCCGTATCCATTATTCCCTTGCAGATAAAAGCCGTTCTAACTAGGGTAAGATGATATCTTATGTGGTTTTAATTTGCATTTCTCTGATGGTTATTGATACTGAGCATTTTTTCATCTATCTGTTGGCCATTTGTATGTATTCTTTTAAGAAATGTCTATTCAGAATTTTTACCCATTTCTTACTTGGATCATTTTTTTTGCTACTGTGTTGTTTGAGTTTCTTATAAATCCTGATTAGTAATCACTTGTCAGTTTAATAGTTTGCAAATATTTTATCCCATTCTGTAACTTGTCTCTTCACTTCGTTGATTGTTTCCTTTGTTGTGCAAAAGTTCTTTCACTTGATGTGATCCCATGTGTCCATTTTTGCTTTATTTGCCTGTGCTTTTGAGATGATACTCAAGAAATCTTTGCCCAGACCAATGTCTTAAAGTATTTCCCAATGTTTCCTCCTAGGAGTTTCATAGTTTCAGGTCTTACATTTAAGATTTTAATATATTTTGATTTAATTTTTGTATCTGGTAAGAGTAGAAGTTTAGTTTCATTCTTCTGCTTATGGATATCCTATTTCCATAGCGCCACTGTTGAAGAGACTGCCCTTTCCCAAAGACATCTTCCTGATGCTGTTGTCAAAAGTCAGCTGTAAATGTATGGATTTATTTCTGGGTTCTCTTCTATTCTCTTCTATTGGTTTATGTATCTGTTTTATTTTTATCTTTAATCACAACTCTTATTCTGAAGTTTGGTTGCTCAGATCCCTACGTTCCCACCCAACTCCATGACTTAACCTCTGCTCCTACCCTCCAATTCATTGTTGTTGTTGATTGTTGTCATGTAACACCCAGTATTCTCTTTGAAGTTTGTCTCATGTTCTGGATCTTTTCTTGTATGCAAACTCTCAGTTAAAATATCTCCCTGACATGTCCTATTCCTTCATTTCCTATTGTTTTTTTACAATAGGATATGTAGAAACCTAGATAATGTGATATAAAAATTGGTAGTGATATGATAATCAGTGTTATCACATGATACTTATCTGCTCTTCAGATTTTTCTGGAAAAAAAAACAATTTTTTCTGTAAGTAAACATTTTCAGATTTTTGGATTTTATTTTTTTAAGATATGAAAGATATCTAGGCTCAGACAGCTATTGAATTCATCATATTGTCATTACTCAGACTCAACATTTTGCCACATGTGCTATATATATTCACATGTGTTCTTTAAGAACATAATGTACGTGTAGTAGACATCAATGAGGAACTAACTACATCTTAGCCCATGAATGAAAATTGAGGTAAAAACTATTCAGTCTAACTCTGTTCACAAACCTCATCAGTCCAACACACACACCAGCAAAGAATATTATTTACTATCATATGTCATTATTAACAAATTTTTATGTATTATAGTATATCTTAGCTTCAGAAAATGTATTTGAAGGGCTCAGTAGCCTGTGAAATATCTTTCCTTTACATAGTGTTTCTGTCTAGGGATTTCAAGTCTCATTAGGCCAAAATATAACATATATATCTGTCTTGCATAGGGCAGTTATGATAATCAATTACTTTTATTACAGTGAAACCAGAAGGTGAACAGTTCTAAGATATTAAATATTTTCTATCAACTTGAATTCTCAAGAAAAACAGCAGGTATCTTCTAATAATTTCCCATGCTTGAAAATTAGAAATTTTATGCAAATATTTTTAAAAGTTTCTTAAGGAATCCTCTAGATTCTTCTAGATTAGTGACCAATAGTCTTTATAGCTCTTGGGGAGCTTGAAGTTGCCTAGGCCACAGCCTACATTAATTAAAGCATCAGTACTTTAAAAAGCTCCATTGAGGTCAAGAAACTCTTCTAGGGTGAAAACAAGATCAATCATGCTGATGGATATTCTGGCCTTGGGAGTGCGAGAACCACTGACATTGAGAAATGTATAAAGGAAAATATCATCCCCACATATAAATTGAATGGTGGTTGCTCCATGTGATTTCTAGGCCCCAAGCATCTTACAGTATTGTAGGAAGCAGAGAACTCTAAGAAGCCAGGTGCCAAACACGATTGCCTAGAAGCAACTTGGTAAGTAGCTAACTTGCTAAGAATCAGAGAGAACTGGTGGGTTTGAAGACAGTGACAGACAGAAAGGGCAGACACTGCTGCTCATGATTGAAAAGCCACATTATTAAGTACTGACTTTAGGATTAATTCATAGAATAATAATAGGTCAGGATCAAATGTAAAGGGTTTTGACTTTTTCAGAAGATTTGAACATTGCCATCAGACTGGAGGATAAAGAGCACAGTGGCTATTATGATCTTGTTGACAAATGTAGTTAATAGTGAGATCTTGAGAAAACAGAAGCAACTCATCCAAAATTACACAAACAGTTAAAAAAAAAAAAACAATGGAACTAATTTTCTCAACGCTAGTCTTGCTCCATGTCTTTTATGTTATTCTGACAGTGAAGGAATTGATATACTTGGTTTTACTATGTTGTAAGAGAAAATTTAACATACCTCACTTTCAGTGTGATTAATCAGTGCCTAAATGAACATATTTTTTGGAGTAATATCGGCATTGTCCATTTCTATTTGATATTGGTATTTGTGTAAAAAAAAGTACTACAACATCATAAAGCAGGAAGAAAAATGGTAAAGCACTGAGGCTTTGAATTGCAGGTAAATAAATGTAGTTCTTATGTATCAGTGAAGTGGGGGCATTAAGTTTAGAAAACAGTAAATCTAGAACTAGATTTTATACTGAAGGAAATCTAAAAGCACCCGTTTGTTTTCTTAAATTATGCATTGGAGATCAGGATTTCTGAAATAGCACTGATTATTGCTAGGGGAATGGTATAGATTTAACTGCAGTATTAAGTGAGATAAATAGTGCTCAGAAGGGCAATTGCATATACCCTATACTTCTAATCTCAATTCTTTCTTTAAATAGGTTCACTTAAACCTATTCAACTTGAAGTTATCTACAAGTTTCTTATACTCTGGTAGCACTTTTAACAATAAATCTGTGCAATAGAACATCAGTATAAAGCTTGATCTTTTATTACTTTTATCTTTTAGATTCTTTTATAGATGAACTTTGTGGATAAAGAAACAGATGTTAACACCAAAATGGCACAGGTGGCACTAGTTAGATGCCTTTGCTCTATCCTTCAAGGGATGTTTATGAGTATGTTTAGGAAGTAGCCCAAATTTAATGTTTTCTATGATGTTTGTTTTAATTATTTGTTTCTAATTAGACTCTTCATGTCATATACATGTATGCTGAACATAAAATAACAATTTCCTAATTCCCCTCCTTTATAAATAATTAGATGCAGATTTACTTTTCTAAAAAGTGAATGAAAACTTATGAAACTATAGAATAGTATCATCATTGTGAGGGCAGAATTGCACTGATTGAGAGAAAACAATAATTTCAATATCTCTCCTTTTAATTTTCAACTCTTTGTTCCCACGGTCTATTGTGGGCAAAATAAACTCAAATGTGTAATACCATTGAGCTTGATTAGATACGCAGGAAAGTTATGTAGTATGTTTGATCTGCAACCTATGTACATTAAAAAACAAATTGAAATGGGCTTTTGAAAATGCATTGTCATGAATCAATGTGTTTTCCGGGTCTAAGGAACATAAAAAATAAAAACATTGTTTTTGTTTTTTAAGAGAAGCATAAATAGCTAAAACCTAAGCATCATCTGCTATAAATACTTATGGCTCAGGAAATCTGTTTCTTCCTCACTTAATTCAGTTTATATACTTGAAATAAAGGTAATAATTTAGGCCAGTTCTTTTTTTTTTTTTTTTAACTTTTATTT
>NW_016107912.1:929111-963856 GCF_001604975.1 Cebus imitator | reverse complement strand
TCCGTCTCAAAAAAAAAAAAAAGAAAAGAAAAAGAAACTTAAATTTTGAAATTTCAATTACCATATGTATTCTTTCCTAAGTCTGCCTGAGAATGTATCTGTTATTAAGGTATCCTATAGATTTTCCTTTCTGATGGCTTACCTCTCAACTACTAAAAAGGAAAGAATTATAAATATGATTGTTAGGGTTGAAAAAAATGAATAAATCAGTGACTAAGAAATCATTTTGTAAGACAGATTGTTACCAGTGTCTTAATTTCAACAATATTGACACAGGACTCAATTAAACTATCAGCATATAGAAAGTCAAAATTACGATTACTATGTGACATTTGGTATAGAACTCCATTCTGTTTTTATTTGCTAATTTATGTTCATTAGCTTTTCAAAGTTTAAAATAAGGACAGAAATAAAAAATATTTAGCCATATGATATTTAATAAGAAATTATCTTTCCACAGATATAATAAATCAAATTCTTTAAAACTTGCCATTCACCTCATACTTATATTTCCAGTAAAATTATACTTTTACATTTATTAATTATTGTTAAATTGTTATATAATTATTTTTAAATCTTTTGACATTTGGTGGCCTAATATTAAATAAGACAGTTCACAAGAAAATCCTTATCTTTGAAACTTTTGCTTCACAGAAGACTAAGCGTGTATTTATTGCAAAGGAATAAAATAGAATGATGAACAATGACTTTTAAGTTTAAAATAGATTAGAATGAAATTCCATGGACTAAGTGTAATAAAAAATGTATTAAGATAAAAGAATGGTGTACAGTAACTGATTTTTAAAACATTTTACTCGTGTGTGTGTGTGTATATATATATGTATATATGATAATATGTATAACAGTATTTAGTTTTATGTGACTTAAAATTGTTTAAGGATTCACATAATCTACTTCAAATTATTTTTTCCAACAATTTAAAATTGAAATAAAACATTATAAGTCATCTTAAAATACAATAGTGAGTACATACATTTTCAAAATTATGTTTAAAATATGCACACAAAAAGAGGTTTCAGATACATACAATTCTGAGTAATGTGGGCTTCCCAAATATCTCTTTCTAGGCTAACCAAACATTTGTCAAACCTTCCAGAGGCTAAAATGCAATTTGAAGATGGTTAGCTGAATTGCTTTCCTTGAGAGTGGAATCAAGTCTCATTCCTACTTTCTTTAGCTGGATGGCTCTTGAAGTACACGGGTCTGGGTACATGAAAGATTTTTCCAGCCCATCTAGTATGATTCAGTACTAATTACAGGGGAGAATTCTGCACTATTCCTTATTGTGCACATGTTTGATCATTTCTAAAAGTTAGATTTCAAATAAATCAAATCTGGGGCACTAGTCAGAATATATTTCAAAATCAGGGCAGCCACTAGATATTTCCTTGGTGAGGGAGTATGTTTAGTAGGGATATTGTCATTTGAGGGGTCTAAGAATTTTTTTTCAGAGCTCATAGAAACTCTAGGAATATGACTTAGTATTAAGAAAGACCAGAGCTCTTATGGTTTCATTTTGAGGACATGCTGTGCTTTAGTCACTATTTTATTAGATTATTTTATATAGTACTTTTATCCAAAGTGATAATAAAAAGTTTTGCATAATTGCCCTGTAAATCAGATTTATTGGGTCACACTCAAGAATAAAGTTGAAAAAAAATCAACTCTACGGAAATTTTATCATATTAACTTTTACTGAGGAATGTGAATATATAAAATTAATCTTTATATTATTATTGCTATGACTTATATTAATAATCTTTCAATGAAAAGAATTCCCAACACAATAATTAAAAAATCAAATAAAAAATCCTCAAGCTATATAAAATATGTGTTAAATAAGAAAAATGTATATAAGACTCCAAATGGATTAAATACCATTTTTTCTTTCTCAGTGTTTGGAATAAGTTATTTTGGGAAGCTCATTTTAAAATACATATTTTAAAAAGATATATTGAACATAAATCTTTTGCAGAATTTGTGCTAAGCTGAAAACCCCCATGTATCTCAGTTTACTTCAGGTCAGTAGAGTTACACAAAACTAATAAATTAATATCATCATAAGGAGGGAGTAGATATAAGTAGATAATAAGTAGCTAATAGAGATAGATATATGATGGATCAAGATAGATTTATAGATATATAGGTGGATACATAGATATGTACAAATATTAGTATATAAATTATACAGTATTAATGATGGAGGAAACTCAAGTAAGTCAGACTGAGATTTTATTATAAAATGTGACATTTCACTAGATCAGTTTCCAATGCTACTTTTCCCCTATGGGATTATGAAGACTTCTATGACAAGAATCGCAATCATTTCTGAAGAGATAGAGATTTGGAACAGAGCATTTATTTTGATAAGGGACTAGGGGCTTCCTGGGAGTGGATTTGTCCCAAAATTACAAGGAAACTTCAATAAGATACAAAATCCACAGCTCATTCAGTGGTGATTATATTGATATGACCCAACCTTGGCACTCTGGTGGTAAACACATACACTTGGAAGAGAATTAGCTACAGTCAACTTAAAGAAATTTGCACCTTG
Source organism: Cebus imitator (assembly GCF_001604975.1). Taxonomy (NCBI): domain Eukaryota; kingdom Metazoa; phylum Chordata; class Mammalia; order Primates; family Cebidae; genus Cebus; species Cebus imitator. The sequence continues at coordinate 961,281 of NW_016107912.1, read as the reverse complement.
GGAACTATGCACAGATTATGGCCAAAATAAACATAGTTCAGGGAAGTGGGAACTGTTTCTCTACTCTTTCTCCCAAAGAGTGAGGAGCAACAGGACTCTGGCCTGGGAACAATGGAATAGCTGTGAGAAAATGACAGATGAGAATGTGTACATGATTGTCAGTGCCTTGAAAGTACACTGTTTTTATTTTTTAATAACCAAAGGCACTGCATGATATAGACAATAAGGCCAGACAAAAATCTCAGAAGCAAATTGAAGAGGCTGAAGATACTCCAGGCATACTGAATGCAAGAAACTTCCAAAGAGAGTATCTGAAGTACGATCATATTAGAGGTGATTCATTAGCCCCAAAATTCCCAGTTTAGGGGTCTTATAAAACTGTGTATATGGTCTAGGCTTGAGGCTTAACTGGATCCCTATCTCCTAATCAAAATCTAAACTGAGGAATCCTATCCTCAGGTACAAAACTAGAGCTAGGTAGAAGAAATAAGTTCTAGTGTTTTATGCCACTATAAGATGACTATAGTTAGCAATAAAATATTATATACTTCCAAATAGCCGGAAGAATATTGAATGCTTCCAACACAAAGAAATAATAAATGCTTCATATGATGGATATGCTAAAATCCTGATTTGATATATTACATGTACTTATGTACCCCATGAATCAGTACAATTATCATCTGTCAATTAAATAAAAAAAGAAGGTAGCCATTAAAACTCAGAACCATCACTATATGTACCAGTGACCCTTTTGTTTTACTACTGGACAGACCAAAATGTAGAAAGATAGAGATATAAATTACAAAGAAGGCTCTACCTAATTTAGCTACTTAATAATGCTCACAAGAAGGAGGATACAAGACCTGATGTCTCTGTCCCAGGCAGCAAATAATAGACAATTTCTCATGAGGTATCCTTCACAAATAATAATATCCTCCTCCAATATGAAAATATGTCTAATAAATGTCCTGACCTTTTTTGAAGAAAACAAACTGTTCTCTTTCCCTTGAGAATGGAGTGTATCTAAAGTAGTGGGATGAGAATTCAGAAGTTAGAAGAAACTGCAGGAGAGTCCCCAGCCTCATAGGCTGGTAGTTGACAAGTAAAATAGGCATTTCCATCTTAACAGCCAAATCATCTAGAGGGGTTTTAAATAATTACAGATGCCCAAAGCATACTCTATGGCCAGAGAACCAAACTTGCAAGGGGTGAAGACTACGCATCTGTGTTTTCTAATAGCTCATGTGTTAATTATTATTCTACAATCAAGTTTGTAAATCACTACTCTAGAGTTTTTGAAAAATTAGGCCTTACTTTCAAATCTCTGCGTCGGGTTGACTGTATTTGGCTGTTAAGATGACCTACTGGAAGGAAATGAGAGTTGAGCCAGGCCACCTCCTCCACTGTAAACTTTTGAAGACTAGGCAGAGGAGAGGTATGTCAGCAGTTGCCTAATGCTCTAGCAAATTACTTGGTCCAGGTCCTGTGACAGCAGTTGCTGATTCTATCACTCCTTTATTTTACACATTAATCTATGTTTTCATGGGGTTAAGAACCAAACTACACAAAGCAGAGAGTCTAGAAATCTTTGTTTTACCAACAAAGCCCTGCCTGATTGTTATATTTAATATCCTTAGTGCCAACAAGGCTTCTCAGAATAATTGTCTCCATATACTGGCTCTACTCCTTCAGTTCTTATTTATTGTTACAATAATTTATTATGCAAGTTGCTGTAAGCATAAATTTAAATCAAATTGACCCCACTTAGTAAGTGTTTCTTAATTTAAAATACACTAATGTAATTATGCTCTAAATTCTTTATTTTACAAATGAGCTTAACCAAACAAACTTTACAGCTAACATTTATTATATGATATTGTCTGAAAATGTACTTTAATACAAAGAAAAACCAAAGTTAGCAAATCTGAGAACTGCCCATTTTTTAATTGCCTCTCAAGACTTATAAACCTAGGAGAGACATTTCATCTCTCCAAATCAGAATGTTTTCATCTGTAAAGTTGATATCATTGCCACACCAACTTACCTCTTAGGCCTGTGTAAAAAAATACAGAATTCAGTATAAAATAATATAAAGTACACTGCAGTTATAAGATAGCTGGCTATGATCACTTAAGTAACTAAGTTCAACTATTGGATGAAGTTGAAACAAGCTTGGAACTCATGCTTGGTGAAGGAATGAATGGAAGCACAAAGTCATGATGATGATGTTATGGACTTGTCTCCTACTACATCCTACTAAATGTAGTAATAAAATACTGACAGTGTTCTCTCCCTTGACATGTAAGATCTTCATGTTCCTATTGTACTTGCTTGGTGTCTAGTTTGCACTAAGAGTAAATGTTTGCTCTATTATGACTAGGTTGAGGAAAGGAGTAGGTTTCCTTGTTCAAATCTTGTAAAGTCTTTCTGTTTTTTGTTTAAATTCTTTGGCCTCTCTTTTGAAAGCTAAGAAAGCCAACATCACCTCTACTCTAATCTTGTAGATAAGAGGTTTTTTTCTTTTCACTGTGACGGGAATGCGTTCCTAAGAGCAAAATTTTAATCAGTATATTATTTTTTCAATCACATTTCATTCCAGTGGTAAGGAATTAGTAAATTTTGCATATGTAGAAACACAAATTCTTAATATATTTTTTCAGTTCACTGACTGCACCTTTTAAGGGGCTGCTAATTCAAATTGGTGCTCATTACCCTTGACAAGTTAGTAAACTATGCTTTTAAATCTTTTGCCTATGTCTCATATTCTTGCATATCCTTTTCCATTTATGTAAATGTTATCTTCCCAATCATTTAGCCTTGAAAACTTCTGAGTCATTTGAATCCTAGCACTTTCTTTTCATTTCTTCCTTTCTCTCTCCCTCATTTTGTACTTCATCTGCTGGTTTGGATTCTATAGGTTTTATTTTTAGTAATTAAAATTTAAATATACATATTTAACTGTATATATTTCTAGTATGATCCAAATTTTTTCATGAAGCACCTTATGTTTAACAATCCTTTAAATGCTTCCACTGTCATTTTGCAAATCATTATTGGCTGGAGATATGGTTCCAGTATTTTTAAAATCAGCTACAAAATGAGTCATGTGTTACAATCAATAATTCCCCAAATATGTTACTGATTAATTTGCTGTTCCTTACATTTCACTTCTTTGCCATGGATTAAATTTTCAGGCTGCATGCATTCTTGAGTCATCCTTTCAGGGCTCACAGAACAATGCCACACATTCAGATTTCAATGGATTCCTATCTGGCTTCCATATCCAAATTCTATGAAAACTGCTTCTGCTAGTGTCATCAATAACTCTCACATTATTAAATCCAATAGACTTTTTTTTTTTTTAACTCTTCTTACAGTGTTCTCAGAATCACCACATTTCTGTTCCTGCTTTTCTGAGGACTTTTCTGCTCTAGACTTACTACCTACTCACTATGTTTGCCTTTTCCTTTCTAGCCACTTTTCCGTTTCCTTTCAGACTTCTCATCCATCCTCTAACTGCCTTCCTCTTGCCCTTTTCATTTAAACACTTTCTAGATCATCTCATCTATTCTTTTGCCTTTAAATGTCACATAGGTATACTGACGTTGAAGATAGCTATATATATAGTGCTGATCTTTCAAAACTGTATATCTTGATCTCTCCATCTGGTTACCTTCCATTGATCTAAAATTTCACTTGTCCTAAACTGAACTCCTAACTTTTGGATCTTCCATTTATATTTCTCCTTCATACATCTCCATCTTTCCACATAGCACTACCATGTGCTGTGTACTTCAAGCTGTGACCTACTGATCAACAGCCATACCAGCTTCTCTCTCCATCCTCATCAGCAACTCCCTATAAGTAAAAGTCCTATCTTAAATTTTAGCCTTTATCCCTATGTCTGCTGTCACCTTCCTCACCTGTCCACCATAGCTAATGAAGTACTCCTTAAGTGAATTTTCTACTTTCTGTTTCTCTCAGAGCAACCATTGTTCACTCCATAGCCAGCATGACTTTTTAAAAGTATATAAATTTGGGTATTGTCATCCCTTTGCTAAAAAGTAAAAATTATTATCTTGAGATAAATATAATATCCTTAATATGGCCAGTAAGTTATTGTTTACTCCTGTGAAATTGTTCAAAATGCTTTTTCCCGAATCTGGAATGGTTTTTCTCCATTTATGGCCTCACTCATCACCTCACTTTAGGGCTAAGTTTAAGTGCCCAAATAACTGCTCATTCGTTATTTTATTCAACATATATTTCTTGACTTTCTATTATTTACAAAGCTTTATTCTTGGTACTGGGATAACTTAGTGGCAAAGCTAGAAGACAAAGGAAAGAAAAAAATGATGATAAATAGGAAGATAAATACATATATATAGCCTCTATCTTCATCATTATCAATATATGTTAAGTGCTATGAGGTAATTTCTAAGAGAGGTCTTGCTTGTTTAATACCAATCTTAATTGGATTTTCCTTGTTCTCCTTCCTAACAATCTCATTTATTTTTATAGCATTTATAATAATTTATAATGGTGCATGTATTTGTATTATTTTTGCTTAGGGAATGTTCTTCTTACACCGCAAACTCCATTTGTTAGGTGCCATGCTTCTTTTAGCACTGATTTATCTTTAGCATCAAACCTGGAGTTGGCACATAATAGGTTTGTAATAGATATCTGTGGAGAAACTGCCAAATTGTTTCTTTTTAATATTCATCTTTTAAAAATTTATCCTAATGCTCCCAGGAGATGTCCTGGGTCAGAGACAGATTACTTATTATCTCACAGTAAAAAATGAATGCATCCACTCCCCTTCTCTTAACTTTGTGGTGACATGATGAAAGCTGATAGATTTTTTTTTTCTAAGTATCAGATACTCCATAGGAAAGAGACAAAGGAAAATGTTTTTTGTTACTCCCTGCTAATAAAGAAGAAAGAGGCCACAGACTCCCTCCCTTCCTAAAAGGATTTCCTTAGAGACCCTGAATCCCAATGGGCCCGAATCCTTACTCCAATCATTTGGTATGTAAATAAAATATCTCCAGGAAGCAGATAGTCCCGTGTGTCTGAGGCATTGTTTCTTCTGAAATAACAATACTGGAGAGAGAGTTTTCCAGTCTCCTTGGCATCTTGAAGCTTAATCTGGGGAACTATTCCAGAATATAACCATTTGGTCTTCTTGAGAAAATATTCGTTTTATTATCCTTCTGATGTGAACCATTAAGTAGACAAATAGCTACAGACCAACTTCTCATGTATGTAAAGAGTAAAATGCTTCAGTGTCTCAGCAGGCTAATTTTTTTTTTTTTTTTTTTTTTCTGAGTCGGAGTCTTGCACTATCCCCCAGGCTGTAGTGCAGTGGTGCAATCTCAGCTCCCTGCAATCTCCACTTCCTGGGTTCAAGCAATTGTCCCACCTCTGCCTCCCAAGTAGTTGGGACTACAGGCGTGTACCACCACGCCCAGCTAATTTTTCTGCATTTTTAGTAGAGACAGGATTTCACCACGTTGGCCAGGATGGTCTCCATTTCCTGACCTTGTGATCTGTCTGCCTCGGCCTTCCAAAGTGCTGGGATTACAGGTGTGAGCCACCGCACCCGGCCAGGCTAAAGATTTTTAAAGGAACAGTGAAAAATACAGTGAAATTGTATTTCCTTATAAATGATGAAGTGAATACATAAATAAAAGTAGGGGACTGATAGCACACCAACTAAATGAATATATGAATGGAAGTAGGAGAGTCTTATATGGAATAACGTTCTGAATGTGAACTTACTTCAACAATCTCATCTACGTTTTTGTTGGGTAGCAGTCCTCCACGAAGTCTCATACTCCTTAGTTTTAGTGGGTACACTAAACATGCAAGGCCCTGACAGCTCTTTCCCTTGGCCATTTCTCAGAGTTGTGTTTACAGTGAGCAACCTTGAGGGATGAGATAATGTCTCCCTCTAGAGCAGAGCGGGATAGCTTACTGCTTAAGGTAGGTCAGTTATCGATGCTCAGTATTCTCCTGTAATGCAAGCCACTGCATGCGCAGCCACCATCTGTGCTCTCTGCACTGCCCCCATTGAACCAACGGAACAAGAAAAAATAATGTAAACATTTTGCCCGTATCTGCCATGAGTAATGAAATTCTTTACCTTCTACCTAGGAGTCTCATGTCTACTGCCAGCACCCATGAAACAGTAACAACAGGCTAACTTATTCCTAAGGAGGTTAGAATCAAATCCCAGGGCCTGACCATTTTTCTTAGCATACAGTTGAGAGGTAGCAGGAGGTTGAGTTGACAGTTTAATTTAATGATGCCTTGGATGTGCACTGCAGTTTCTGGATCTGCAACCAAAATAATGTTGTTCTTTCTTTTACTGGTCTCACCTAAAGGTCACTCAAATTATCCCCAGTGAGGGCTTCAGGTACAGATGATACTCCAGTTTGTGTGATATATGCCTTTGGGAGATATTTGCATTCACAGTTAGTGCCTGCAGTGGCTGGTAACTCAATTCCACTGATAAATTTAGGGACACTCTCTCAAAGTAGAATGGTCATTGGTATGACCATGCAGCATGTCTAGCAGAGATGTATTATAAACCTTTACTGAAATTCTCATTATTTTCCAAATATTCCAAGATCTTTTGTTCTCCTGGGATTTTGGACATTTGTTTCTTTTTATCTCAATCTATTGCCATTATACTCATCTTGTATAACCAAATTTAGGATCACATTTCTGTGGTATATCTTCTGATTCTCCCTTGCAAAAGCCAAACTAGCAAACAAAAGCCATCCCCTTTTGTTTGTTCCTATAGTTGTTACTATATACCTCTATAATGTACTGGTTAAGCATGAAAGATTCCTGTTGTGACTGAGAAAGAGTGATCAAATTATACCAAGATAAACATTTAGAAAACTTGCACAAATTTATTTCTGCTCATGAAAATATTATTCTCTTCATATTCAATGTCACTCACTGCAACAGCAGTTATCTTTGAATGTCACCAAATCAGTTGCTGATTTCTATTCTTCACACCTTATTTTACAGGCTAACTTGTCTAATAGATTGTATCACTGTCCATTATATCACAGAAGTAGATGACACAGCCTTGGAAGGGTAGGGAAGAATTAAATGCATCTGAAATATTACCCAACATACACCTAATCTATTCTAGATTACTTTTAAATACAGTGGTTTCTAAGACTGAGTTTATATTAAAACATGTATTATGAATTTGGAAATTGAACTACTCCTGGAGCCACAATTTTTTTTAAATAAAAAGGAAAAAGGGCCGGGCGCGGTGGCTCACGCCTGTAATCCCAGCACTTTGGGAGGCCGAGGCGGGTGGATCACGAGGTCAAGAGATCGAGACCATCCTGGTCAACATGGTGAAACCCCGTCTCTACTAAAAATACAAAAAATTAGCTGGGCATGGTGGCACGTGCCTGTAATCCCAGCTACTCAGGAGGCTGAGGCAGGAGAATTGCCTGAACCTAGGAGGCGGAGGTTGCAGTGAGCCGAGATCGCGCCATTGCACTCCAGCCTGGGTAACGAGCGAAACTCCATCTCAAAAAAAAAAATAAATAAATAAATAAATAAAAAGGAAAAAGAAGATGAAAAGTTGGAGTTAGGAAATGATGAAAATAGGTTTCAAAGAACATATTATTTGAAGTCTATTTTGCTTTTATTGGTTTATTTTGGTGTCACTTTCCAGCTTCTTTAACAATACGATAAAATGATTACCTGGGGTAAACTTTCATTATTACATTTTAGAGGAAAATATGAGCATTGGTTGTCGTAGTAGAAAAGATAAAATGAGCACTAAGTGGAACATATCTATCACCAAATTCATTAATACAAAAATTGAAACAATTTAGATAATTTTAAAATCCTTAACTAGGAAAATATATCATTTGATCATTTCATTTTTATCTCCTGCATTTGAAGACTTTATGCCAGTCAACAAGTTATGTAATATGTTAAATAGCAGTAACCAATGTGGTTATTTATGAATCTCTATGTATATAAAGTTAAAATCTCTAACATTATCATAGTGTTGCCATTTAGTTAAAAATAGCAATATTTAAAAAATAATTCTAAAGAAGTCATGTCACTACACTGGGAAGTGTTCAGTTTTTAAGAAGAAAATGTTATCAGTCTGAAAAAGTAAAGAAAAATTTCTTCTAAACCATTACAATTATGCTGGTAGAAGTCAGCAACTCCTCAAACATCCATTTGGATGATTAGAATTAAGCTGATCGATATCGAATCTCATGGAAAAGAGCTATGTTTTGGTTGTATGTTTGAGGGTAGTTATGACATTATTTTAAATAATTAGATAAATTAAAATGGACTATGCAAGGACAAAGGTGAGTTTGTCATTATAAATAATTACTACAATTCATTGCATATGAGATCTAAAGGGCAATCAAAGGGACAGAATTAATTTATCCATCATCAACGAGAGAGGTAGCTATCCTTATAATTACATATTTTAGAAAGCCTATTTCTTTAAGTACTTAAGTATATAATCATTTAAAATGGCAATGTCTCAGAAATGTGTCACATACCTCTAAATGTAAACTAATGTCTATAATTGAATGTTCTCTTGACACAGGATTTAGATTATGACAATCAAACATTTTACTCCCTGTAAACTGGCCTATTAGCCTCTGTTAACTTTTCTAATTCTAATTTCTACTATCAAATAAATGTGATGTAGAATGAGAAATAAGAAAGTTCAAGGTTCTTATAGTATCTAAACAACTCAATGCTTTCTAATGATGGCTTAAATTTCTGTTGACTTCTGCTTCTCTTGAGAGTATGGGTTTTGTATTTTTATATGTCAAAATTTTTTTGAAAGTTAGAAATGTGTTATTGATTCTGAGGCAAATAAGTGGTTTTTATGTTTTTTTTCCTTCTTTTCTTTTTACTGGATATTACTTTCCTTCTGCTTTGCCTTTAGTTCAGAGCATTGAATCAATCCAGTTATTAATGAGCTGTTCCTTGTTATTTGATGCTTGCTAACCTGTTGGTGGCTGAGGGCTTGGGTAAGGCATTAGCTGTGGTTCTGATTCAGCTTTCATCCTGGCAAATACTGTTTCCTGGGTTTCAGTGTTAGGGCCTTCTAATGACCATGCTCCACCCTCAACTGGAGGAGAATCTAATAACAGCACATTTTTGCTACTTCCACTAGGTTGGAGTGATTTTTCTGTCTCCCGCTCTCAGCTACAATAAATTTTCACCATTTCCCTAAGAAAAATGATATATAGTGCTCTTCACCAACAGGGTAAAACTTTATTTCCTGTACCAAAAAAAAAAAAGGACTGGGGGCATGGGAGAAGTAATTTGAGGCTTGTTGTGGACTTTTACCACAGTTGCTGAGTCTCCTTTAACCCAGAATAGCATCATATGGGAGACATTTTAGGATGCGCAACAATCTTTTCAGTGAGGCTATTAAGTTCTATGGAAAAAATCCTGTGAGTGAGAGAAAAGTTTCCTTCTCTCAGACTGTACCCACCAGGAGTTCTGTATTCTCTGCTATCCCACACTCAGGCTTCAGCATTTGTTAAACAATTTATCCAGATTAATCTTACCACCTCCCTCATAGCATCTTCCTCAGGTAAGCAAGTACCTGAATCTCATTTTCCAGAAGGAATATGTTTTGTTTAAATATTTAGTTATTTGGTTGACCTATAAACTCAAATCTATGGAATGTTCAAGAAAAGTGTGAATGTGTAGATAGTCTAGCTTTTTTTGTTGTTTTTAAGAATAGGAGCAGTATGGTTTGGACATTTGTCCCCTTCAAATCTCATGTTAAAAAGTGATTCCCAGTGTTGGATGTGGGACCTGCTGGAAGGTTATTGGATCATGGAGGCGGATCCCTCAATAATGATTTAGCACCATTACCTTGGTGATAAGTCAGTTCTCACTTGATTCACACAGGATCTGGATGTTTAAAAGTCTGGGACCTCTCCCCAACCCACGCTCTCTTACTCTTGTTCTCACCATGTGATGTGCCTGCTTCCTCTTTGCCTTCCCACATGATTGAAAGCTTCCTCAGGGTTTCACCAGATGCTGGCACCATGCTTCTTGCACAGCCTGCAAAACTGTGAGCCAATTAAACCTTTTTTTCTGTATAAATTAGCCAGCCTCAGATATTTCTTTATAGCAATGTAAAAACAGCCTAAAATAGAAAATTGGTACTGAAGAGTGGGGTATTGCTATAAAGATAACTAAAAATATAGAAGTAGATTTAGAACTGCATAATGGACAGAGGTTGGTAGAGTTTGGATGGCTCAGAAGACAGAATGATGAAAGTCTGGAACTTCTCAGAAACTTGTCAAATGGTTGAGATAAAAATGCTGATAGAGATATGGGCAGGAATATAAGACTGAGGAGATCTCAGATGGAAATGAGAAACTTATAGGAACTGGTATAAAGGTCACCCTTGTTATTCCCTAGCAAAGAACTTTGCTGCATTACGTTTATGTCCTAGGGCTTTGAGAAAGTTTGAACTTAAGAATGTTGACTTAAGGTATCTGGTGAAAGAAATCCCTATGTAGCAAAGAGTTGAATAAGTGAAACAGTCTATGATTATATGTTGGAGCATAGGAATGGCTTAAATTTGGAACTCATATTTAAAAGAGAAGTGGAGTGTCAAAATTTGGAAAATTTGCAGCCTGACCATGTGGTAGAAAAGGAAAATGCATTTTCAGGAGAGAAATATAAGCAGGCTGCCCAGGTAGCCACTTGCTTAAAAGATTAGCATTACTAAAAGGGAGGCAAGTGCTACTGTCTAAGACAATGGTGCAAAGATCTCAAAGACATTTCAGAAATCTCTCACACAACGTTTCTCATCACAGACCCAGGGGCCTAGGCAGAAAGAATGGTTTCATTGGCAGATCCTTGGCCCTGCTACCCTGGGCAATCTCAGGACACTATTCCCAGAATCCTGGCTGCTCTAGCTCCAGCTGCAGCTCGGTTGGACCCAGGTACTGCTTAGGCCACTGCTTTGGAGAGCATAAGCCACCATAAGCTTTGATGGCTTCCATGTGGTTTGAAGTCTGTGGGTACATATAATGCAATAGCGAAGGAGGCTTGGCATCTTCCCCTTAGCTTTTAGAGCATGTATGAGAAAATCTGAGTGCTCAAGCAGACACCTGCTACAGGGGCAGATCTCTCTCAGAAAAACTCTATTAGGGTAGTGCTGAGGGGAAATGTGGGATTGGAACCCCGATACAAAGTCCACACCAGGGCACTGCCTAGTGGACTGTGGGAAGGGGGCCTCTTCTCCAGGCCTGAAAATGATAGGTCCACTGGGAGCTTTTATTCTGAGACTGCCAAAGCCACAGGCACTCAACTCCAACCTGTGAGACCAGCCACTGGGCCTGCACCCTGTAAAACCACAGGGACAGAGCAACCCAAGGCCTTTGGAACCCACCCCTTGCTCTAGTATACCTTGGATGCAGGGCATGGCGTCGAATGAGATTATTTTGGAGCTTTAAGATTTAATGACTGCTCTACTAAGTTTTAGACTTGAGTGGAGCCTGTAGCCCCTTTCGTTTTAATTTCTCCATTTTGGAATGGGAATATATATACAAAGCTTGTACCATCATTGTATCCTGACAGTAAATAACTTGTATTTAATCTCACAGGCTCATGGTGGAAAGAACCTAACTCCAAATGAGCCTTTGGACTTGGAACTTGAGACTTGGGACTTTTGAGTTATTGCTGGAACAAATTAAGACTTTGAGGGTTATCACAAAAGTATGATTATATTTTGAAACATGAGAAGGACATGAGATTTGGGGAGGCAGGGATGGAATCATATGGTTTAGATGTTTGTGCCCTTCAAATCTCATGTTAAAATGGGAGTCCTAATGTTGGAGATGGGGTGTGGTGGGAGATGATTGGATCATTGGGGTGATTTTAATGAATGGTTTAGCACAATCAGCTTGATAACAAGTGAGTTCTCTCTCAGCTCATGTGAAATCTGGTTGCTTAAATATCTAGAACATTTCTTTCTTCCTCACTTACTCCTGTTCTTGTCATGTGACATGCTGGCTCCCTGTCAACTTCCACCATGATTATAAGCTCCTTAAGGCCTCACCAGAGCTAGACGCCAGCACCATGCTTCCTGTACAGTGTGCAGAACTGTTGGCCAATTAAACCTCTTTTCTTTGTAAAATGCATAGCTTCAGATATTTCTATCTAGCAGTGTAAGAATAGCCTAGCTTTCTGTATACTAAAGAGATGTTGGAAGTTCAAATGTGATTTTAAATCTTAATGGAAAAGCATTAACATAATTTCAGTTACAGTGAGATTCTACAAAGACATTAACAAATACCATTATTATTTAATATTGTCTTGGACGTAAAGCAAATTATATAAAATAATAACTTTTGCACATGAAAGCTGTGTGGGACATGTAATAAATACTTATCAATTTTGACACATAAATTGCCTTTGATAAGATCTTTTGCTTTAACATGTAAGAAAATTGTAAACACTTAAAGTATTTGAAGTCTACCTATGGGTCATGATCCATGAAGGCCAAGGGCTACTGTTCTGCAATTGTCAGCTTTCCATCACATAAGAGTTCTATGACACATTACCTACATCACAGTTACATTGAGGGTAGCATCTAATTCTTTAATGAGGATAGCTATGCAAAATTGACAGGTATGTTGTCATAAAACATAACATAATATTTTCAAAACAAATTTAAAAACTGCCTGTTTTGAAGAATAGTAAAGTAGAACTGTTTTAAAGAGCAAATAAAAAAAAAAAAACTTTCAAAGAAAGGTTGCTAAAAAACCTTTAGCAAATAAAAAACCTTTCAATGAAAAAAATACACAAGTCTTATGCACATATTGTATATGTGTTTTCCATATTTTTAATATAGTGTACATAAAATTGATGTGGGAAAGGTGATTTTTAATAAAAAGATATTTGCCTTTTAAAATTAATAGCAATGTATGAACGTATGAAATATACATTACATGTATACTGATGAGAAGGACATAAAAGTATGTATGTCTGTCCACATGAATTCCATTTTATATTTCCTTTCTTTTAGAACTTTCAATTTTTAAAAAATTATCCTTAAAAGAGAACATTCTTCTCCATATCTTCAAGATTTGGAGACAGAGAGATGATAAACTAGTTTTACTTATACAACACATAATGTCCTTCTACATTCTGTTTGAAGATATCACTGATGCCCCGGGACCTTCCCTTGCACTGTATGTTTTGATAACATAAAGTACCTAACACTTGTAATCAAATCAGAATTTTCAAGGCCTATGTTCTTTCTGTTGATCTTCCTTGTATTGCATATATATTTCAATCAGTTTAAATGAAATATAAAATAAATTAACATTTACTATACAGTCAATGACATACTAATACAATTTATAGAAAAAATAGATATAAATTTAGCAGATGTTAAAAATTAACAAAACAAGTGTATTCAGTTACAAGATAAAATAAAATCAGTAGAATGTTTTTATCACATAGCAAGATCTAATTATGTTCAGAAGACACATGCTATAAATTTCTCAGCAAAATGCATAAAGCAGTCCACGCATGTAATCTCATAGAACATGTATCGTTATAAAGGCTGAGGCTAACATATGGCTCAATTTAACACATCCCTTTTCTATGAGCAGAAGCCTACCATTGAGATTTCTGGCAGTTTCTCTACATTTATAATTCAAAACTGTGAAACTACATTAATGAATACAGTATTTATGCTTGTTATTAATCTTGTAATTGCCTAGAGTTTTATTCACTGTGGAAATGTTGGGAATAAATAAAATGATTAGGTTGGGTAGAGAAGCGAAGGCTTGCAGAAATATGGGAAGGAAAAAAACTATCTGGAAGTAATCATGAAGGGAGAGGAAAAGTCTGTTGTTGAATTTGATGAGTTATTTGGAAATTCTACCAAACACATGGCTCACAACCTGCTATTTATTTCAAACAAGATAAAAGATTGAGATGCCATAGTTATGGAATTATATAAGTATGATACTGAAGAATCCAACCTCATTTCTAAAGTTGTTATAATAAGTGAATAGTCTGGCTTGTCTATTTACTTTGTTTAAATTAAACAGAAATGTTTTGTTTTACTTTCGTATTCACTGACATTTGCATGCATTTGCCATTTTTGTTGTTTAGCATTGCAGATTTCTTTCTTTCGTATTTTTTAAATTTTAAGTTCCTGGGTACATGTGCTAGATGTGCAGGTTTTTTACATAAAGGTGTGCCATGGTGGTTTGCTGCACCTATCAACCCATCTTCTAGGTATTAAGCCCAGCATGCATTAGTTGTTTTTCTTAATGCTGTCCTTGCCTCCACCCCACCCTACCCTGACAGGCCCCAGTAAGTGTTGTTCCCCTCCCGATGTCCATGTCTTCTTGTTCAGCTCTCACTTATAAGTGAGAACGTGTTGTTTGGTTTACTGTTCCTTCTCTAGTTTTCTGAGGATAATGGCTTCCAGCTTCATCCATGCCCCTGTAAAGGACATGGTCTCATTCATTTTTATGGCTGCATGGTATTCTGGGGTCTATTTATATCACATTTCCTTTATTCAGTCTGTCATTGATGGGCATTTTGGTGGATTCCATGTCTTTGGTACTGTGAATAGTGCTGCAATGAACATACACGTACGTGCATCTTTATAATAGCATGATTTACATTCCTTTGAGTATATACCCAGTAATGGGATTGCTGGGTCAAATGGTATTTCTGGTTCTAAATATTTAAGAAATTGCCACAGTGTCTTCCACAATGGTTGAACTAATTTACACTCCCACCAACAGTGTAGAAGCCTTCTTATTTCCCCACCACGTCACCAGCATCTGTTGTTTCTTGACCTTTTAATAATTGCTGTTCTGAATGGTATGAGATGGTATCTCATTGTGGTTTTAATTTACAATTTCTCTAATGATCAGTGATGTGCTTTTTTTCATATTTTTTTGGCCACATGTATGTCTTTTATTGAAAAATGTCTGTTCATGTCCTTTGCCCACTTTTTAGTGGGGTTGTTTTTTTCTTGTAAATATGCTTAAGTTCCTTGTAGATTCTGACAAAGGATATTAGACCAATGAAAAATGGAGAGATTACAGTTATTTCCCCATTCTGTAGGTTGTCTGCTCTGATATTTTCATTTGCTTTGCTGAAGCTCTTTAGTTTAATTAGATCCCATTGGTCAATTTTTGCTTTTGTTGCCATTGCTTTTGGTGATTTAATCATAAAATTTTGCCATGTCTATGTCCTGAATGGTATTGCCTAGATTTTCTTCTAGAATTCTTATAGTTTTGTTTTACATTTAAGTTTTTAATCCATCTCGAGTTAATTTTTGCATAAGATGTAAGGAAAGGGTCCAGTTTCAATTTTCTGCATATGGTTAGCCAGTTCTCCCCACACCATTTATTAAACAGGGAGTCCTTTCCCCATTGCTTTTTATTTTGGTCAGGTTTGTCAAAGATCAGTTGGATGCAGATGTGTGGTGTTATTTATGAGGCCTCTGTACTGTTCCATTCATCTATGATTTTGTTTCTGTACCAGTACCGTGCAGTTTTGGTTACTGTAGTCTTGTAACCGAACTATAGTTTGAAGTCAGGTAGTATGATGCCTCCAGCTTTGTTTTCTTAGGGTTGTCTTTGCTATGTGAGCTCTTTTTTGGTTCCATATGAATTTTGTAATGATTCTTTTCTAATTCTGTGAAGGATGTTAATGGTAGTTTAATGGGAATAGCATTGAATCTATAAATTGGTTTTGGCAGTATGGTCATTTAAAAATTTTTTTTCCTATCCATGAGCATGCAGTGCTTTTCATCTGCTTGTGTCCTCTCTGATTTCCTTGAGCAGTTCTTAGGTCTTCCTGAAGAGGTCCTTTACTTTACTTGTAGCCGTATTCTTAGGTAGTTTATTCTCTTAGTGGCAATTTTGAGTGGGAGTTAATTTATGATTTGGCTCTCTGCTTGTCTGTTGTTGGTGTATAGGAATGCTTCTAATTTCTGCACATTGATTTTGTATTCTGAGACTTTGCTGAAGTTGCTTATCAGTTTAAGAAGCTTGTGGGCTCAGTTTATGGGATTTTCTAGATACAGAATCATGTCATCTGCAAATAAAGATAACTTGAATTTCTGTCTTCCTATTTGAATATCCTTTATTTCTTTTTCTTGCCTAACTGCCCTGGCCAGAACTTCCAACTCTATGTTGAATATGAGTGGTGAGAGAGAGCATCTCTGTCTGCCAGTTTTCAAGGGGAAGGCTTTCAGCTTTTGCCCACTCGGCATCTTAGCTGTGGGTTTGTTACAAATGGTTATTATTTTGAGGTATGTTCTTTCAATATCTAGTTTATTGAGAGTTTTTAACATTAAGGGATATTGAATTTTATCAACAGCCTTTTCTGAGTCTATTGAGATAATCACATTGTTTTTTGTCTTTAGTTCTGTTTGTTATGAATTATATTTATTGATTTGTTTATTTTGAACTGGCCTGTATTCCATGGATGAAGTTGACTTGATTGTTGTGGATAAGCTTTTTGATGTGCTGCTGGATTCTGTTTGCCAGGATTATACTGAGGATTTTTGCATCAATGTTCACCAGGGATATTGGACTGAAGTTTTCTTTTTTGGTTGTATCTCTCCCAAGTTTTGGAGTCAGAATGATGCTGACCTCATAAACTGAATTAGGGAGAAGTCCATCCTTTTCAATTGTTTTGAATAGTTTCAGGAGAAATGGTACCAGCTCCTCTGTATTTCTGATAGAGTTCAGCTGTAAATCCATCTGGACCTGGGCTTTTCTGTTGTTGTCACTAGTCTATTAATTACTGCCTCAATTTCAAGACGTTATTAGTCTATTTAGGGATTCGTCTTCTTCCTGGTTTGGTCTTGGGAGGGTGTATGTGTCCAGGAATTTATCCATTTCTTCTAGATTTTCTAATTTATTTGCATGTGCATATAGTATTCTTTGATGTTGTTTGCATTTCCATGAGGTCAGTGGTGGTATACCCCTTATTATTTCTGATTGTGTTTCTTTGAATCCTCTCTCTCTCTCTCTCTCTCTTTTTTAATCAGTCTTGCTAGTGGCCTACATATTTTATTTTATTTTTTTTAAAAGCAGCTCCTGGATTCATTTATTTTATTTTTTGAAGTTTTTGTGTGTGTCTTTATCTAATTCAATTCTACTGTAAACTTTTTTATTTCTCATCTTCTGCTAGCTCCAGGGTTTGTTCTTGGTTATCTAGCTCTTTTAGTTGTGATTTTAGGGTATCAATTTGAGACTTTTCTAGCTTTTTGATATGGGCATTCAGTGCTATAAATTTTCCTCTTAACACTGCTTTAGCTGTATCCCAGAAATTCTGGTATGTTATCTCTTTGTTCTCACTGGTTTCAAAGAACTTCCTGATTTCTGCCTTAAATTCACTATTTGCCCAGGAGCCATTCAGGAGCAGGTTGTTCAATTTCTATGTAGTTGTGTTGTTTTGAGTTGGTTTCTTATTCTTGAGTTCTAATTAGATTGTGCTGTGGTATGAAAGACTATTATGATTTCAGTTCTCTGTATCTGCTAAGGAGTGTTTTACTTCTTATGTGATCAATTTTAGAGTAAGTGCCATATGATCCAGAAAAAAAATGTATATTCTCTTGTTTTAAGGTAGAGGGATATGTTGATATCTATCAGGTCCACTTGGTCTAGAGCTGAGTTCAAGTCCTGAATGTCTTCGTTAATTTTTTGTCTCAATGATCTAATACTGACAGTGGAGTATTAAATCTCCCACTATTATTGTGTGGGGGTCTAACACACTTAGTAGACCTTTAAAATGTGTTTTCTGAATCTGGATGCTTCTGTATTGGGTGCATATATATTTCAGTTCATTAGCTCTTCTTGTTGAATTGAACCCTTTAACATTACATAATGCCCCTTTTTTTAAATCTTTGCTGACTTAAAATGTCTATTTTGTGAGAAACTAGGATTGTAACTCCTGCTTTTTTCTGCTTTCAGTTTTCTTGGTAAATTTTCCTCCATTCCTTTATTTTGACTCTATGTGTATCTTTGCACATGAGATGTGTCTCTTGAATACAGCACACCAATAGATTTTGTCTTTTTATCCAGCTTGCCATTCTGAATATTTTAATTGGAGCATTTAGCCCATTTACATTTAAGGTTTATATTGTTATGTGTGAATTTGATCCTGTCATGATGCTCTCTACTTAATTTTGCAAACTTATTAATGTAGTTGGTTCATAATGTCATTGGTCTATATACTTCAGTATGTTTTTGTAGTGTCCGGTAATGGATTTTCTTATCCATGTTTACTGCTTCCTTCAGGAGTTCTTGCAGGGCAGGCCTGGTAGTGACAAAATCCCTCAGCATTTGTTTATCTGAAAAACACTTTATTTCTTCTTCAATTTTAAAGCTTAATTGGGCGGGTTATAAAGTTCTGTGTTGGAATTTATTTTCTTTAAAAATGTTGTCTATTGGCCCCCAATTTCTTCTGGCTTGGAGGGTTCCACCGAGAGGTCTGCTGTTAGTCTGGTGGACTTTGTTTTGCAGGTGACTTCGCCTTTCTCTCAGGATGTCCTTAACATTTTTTTCTTCAGTTCAATCTTGGAGAATCTGATAATTGTGTGTCTTGGGTAGATCTTTTCATGGAGTATCCTACTGGCGTTCCCTGGATTTCCTAAATTTGAGCATTGGCCTGTCTTGCTATGTTGGAAAAGTTCTCCTGAATGATATATTGAAGTGTGTTTTCCAACTTGGTTCCATTCTCCCCATCATTTTCAGGTACTCCAATCAGTTGTAGGTTTGGTCTTTTTACATAGTCCCATAGTTCTTTGATGTTTTGTTCATTCCTTTTCATTCTTTTTTCTCTAAACTTGTCTGCCTGCCTTATTTCAGCCAGATAGTCTTCAAGTTCTGATATTCTCTCTTCTGCTTGATCGATTTGGATATGATACTTGTGTTAGCATCATGAAGTTCTTGTGCTGTGTTTTTCAGTTCAATCAGGTCATTTTTCTTCCTCTCCAAACTGGTTATTCTAGTTAATACCTCCTGTTATCTTTTATCATGGTTCTTAGCTTCTTTGCATTGAATTAGAACATAATCCTTTAGCTCAGCGAAATTTATTATTACCCATTTTCTGAAGCCTACTTTTGTCAGTTCATCCATCTTAGCTTCAGTCCCATTCTTTGCCCTTACTAAGGAAGTGTTGCAATCCTTTGGAAAAGAAGAGGCATTATGGCTTTTGGAATTTTCTGTGTTTTTGCTCATCCTTGTGGATTTATCTACCTTTGAACTTTGAGGCTGATGACCTTTCGATGGGATTTTTGAGGGATCTTTGTTGTTGTTGTTACTTTCTGTTTGTTTTTCTTCTAACAGTCAGGTCTGCTGCTATTTGCTGGGGTTTCACTTCAGATCTTGTTTGTCTGGGAATCACCAGTGGAGGCTGCAGAACTGCAAAGATTGCTGGCTGTTCCTCCCTTCAGAGGCTTCATCACAGAGTACCAGCTGGAACTCTCCTGTATGAGGTGTCTGGAGACCCCTGTTGGGAGGTCTCAACCAGTCAGGAGGCACGGGATCCAAGACCCACTTAAGAAAGCAGTCTGACTTTCCCTTAGTGGATCTGGTGCACTGGGCTGGAGGAATCTCCCTCATCTGGAACAGCCAGTCTCTTAGAGCGAGTAGGCAAGAAAGATTAAGTCTGCTGAGCCTGAGACCACAACCACCCATCTCCCCACCAGGTTCTATGTCCCTGGGAGATGAGATTTCTGTTTGTAAGCCCCTGACTGGAGCTGCTGGGATTCCTGCAAGGATAGCCTGCCCAATGAGGAAGGATGACTCTGGGTCTAACCCCAAAAGGCAGCCTGGGCATGATCTGCCACAGCTGCTTTGTGCTCTGTGGTAAATTCCACCCAGTCCAAACCTCTCAGTCTCCTTTGCTCTGTCAGAGGAAAACCACCAACTACAGTTGCAATAATGGCAGTCATACCTACTCCCAGAAACTCAGTCCTCCCATGCAGACTCCAGAATGCTGTGCTGGCAGCAGAGGTCTTAAGCCAGTGGGTCTTACCTTGTGGGGCTCCATGGGAGTGGGACCCACTGATTGAGATGACTTGGCTCCCTGGCTTTTGCCTATCCATTCCTGTGAAGTTCTCCTGCCTCACTGGAGTTCCAGGTACCATTAGAGTATGTAAAAATTCCTGTGGCTCAATGTCAGCCTGAACGGCCACTGATGGGAGTGGCTATCATTGGTTTTCCCCATTTTGTGCTTGAGAACCCAGGGCCCTAGTTGTGTAGACTCACAAGGGAATCTCCTGATCCACAGACTGCAAAAAGCTGTGGGAGAAGAGTGGTATCTCTGTCAGGTAGTACAGACCCTCATGGCTTTCCTTGGCTGGGGGAGGTAGGACCTGCCACCCCGTGCAGCTTCTGGGTGAAGTGAAACCCCACCCTGCTTCTGCTCACTCTCCATTGGTTGCACTGCCTGCCTAGGCACTCCCAATGTGATGAACTTGGTACCTCAGTTGGAGATGCAGAAATCACCTACCTTCCCTGTTCATCTCGCTGGGAGCTGCAGATTGGAGCTGTTTCTATTTGACTGTCTTGGCCCCTTCCTCAGCATTGCAGATTTCTTTAAGCTTTCCCTGCCCCCCACCTCCATCCGTTAACACAAATGAACCATCACTCAAGGCTCAGGGAAATTCACCTTTTCCCTTAAGACATTTTAGCTAGAAATGTTGTCTTTCATGCATACTTTCATTTCTCTACAGGCCATCCATGTGTCAGGAAATTGGTAGATTAATATCCCTAGAACCAAACTTTATTGTGCAACCCTTATATTGACTATCTCTAAGTGATTACATGGCTGTTAGTGGAAGTTGTGGTGAAGTTTTGCTGAGGATAGTGACATCAGGTGGGCCAATCTGAGGTCCCAGTGGTAGCAGGAATGCTAGAGTGAGTGGTCCTTGAGCCCCAGAGTAACAGGTTCTGGCACTCTTGTACAGGTGGCTTGTTCAGGTGCTATCAGTGACAGTGGTGGCCCAGGCAGGTGGGCAGGTCTTCAGGGCCCTGGGCAGAAGACATGACATATTTGATGGCAGTAGCTGTGGCAGGACAACCCAATGACTCCCACATTGTCTGCACTGGTGTTGGCAATGGCTGTAACTGCTGTGTGGGCAAGTCTCCAGGCCTGCAGGTGGAATGTGCAGGTTAGTGCTAACCCTGGTGTAGCAGCAGGAATAGTGGGCTTGTTTTCAGGCCCCCAAGAGGAGTATTCAGTTGCCAATGGTGGTGGATGGAATGGGATGATACCCAGGCCTTCAAATGACATTCTTGAATGCTGGAAATTCAAGCCAAGAAGGTAGGAGCAGGTCTCAGGTGCCTCAGCGGTGCATGTGGGTGCTGGCTTTGGTAAACAGGGTTGGGTGATCTCTAGGTACCAGTGAAGTCTCAGGTGGGGAATGCAACAGTGGTGTGAGGGGGGACTGCTGCCTTTATTGCATGTGCAAGGGCATGGTTCCCCTGCTGCTGGGGAGAGGTAGGTTGCTTAATGGCAGCATTTGTAGCCAGGTGACTGAAGAATATGTGTTTTGGCCCCAGGTGACAGCTGCAGGAATGGAAGCTTGTTCTCAAGGTAAATATAAATGCACATTGACCTCGCTGAGGGTGATGGGTGTGCTGCCACTGACTTGTGCTTAGGCTTCCAGAGGCAGCAGCCAGAAATGGCAGTGGCTGGGGGCAGCAGATGTCAGTGGAGCTCCAGGGATATAAAAATGTATGTTATTAGGTTCCAGGGTAGGATGCAATCTGTTAGTGGCTTGGCTCCCAAAATGGTGCTGTGCCACAGCTGGTTAGGTTTTGGCAGTGTATGGGTTCACCATACACTGTATTACATACATGTAATGGCTTTCTATAGTCTCCAGGTAGCTTCCTATGTTGGTTTCAGGACCTGTGACTGTCAAGGGGCTCTCCCGTGGCTACAACAACAGGAGTCTACTTGGGGATGCCTCAGTTGCCCTTACCCCACATTGCAGACCCTCCCCAGTGTTCCTGGTCAAGCTCAGCCTAGCAGGCCACCTGGCTTCTCTCTTGCCTTCCTATTACTTCCTTGTTGAATTCTGGTGTTCTCTGTTAGGCACTGTATTTCAAGTGTGATCATCTTCTTATTTTGGCTCTTCATTGACAAGGCAAATGCTAGATGCCTCTAATCAGCCACCTTGAAGCCCCTCCCTTATTGGAATTTCAGAATGACTGAAGGGACTTTTTAAATTTTGGCTTAATAGATTATCAGGTAGAACTGCTTCCTTAGATAATCCATGATATAAATATTTTAAATATTTTCTTTCAAGGGTCATTATATTTCCCAAGTAAGCATCAGAGGATCAGGCCTGCTTGCCAATAAACTATGAGATAAGAGCTAAAAGGGAGTTTTGAATCTCAGTATACAGTTTGCAATTACTACCTCTGTTTTCAGGATAATATCCTTCTTGTCTAGTATATGTAGATCAGGGTCATTCAATTTTAACCTGTCAAATATTAAATCTTCAGTTTTCTATAGGTACGGAGAAGAGTGCTTCCACAACTGCATGAAGTAAGATGGAGAGAAAATCTTGTAGTCCATCCTATACTCTGACCATTTCTCAAAATGGCTGAGTGTCTTCATTTACGCTTATAGATTTAATGTTGGCATAAGTTCATGATCCTTTTATGAGCACTGTGGCAAAACTCCAGTTACTTCTTGGCTTTCCCCATGGTAGCTTAGGATTCAGCTTCCATGGATTCAGTGAGTAAGTTACCACTCATCTATGTGTTCTCTACCTTCTAAAATGTTGCTTTTACTTCTCTTTTTTAATTTGTATTTGTGAATTTATGTCTTTTTAAAAACGCTTTTACTATTATGTCATATGTTCTGGTAGGAGGCAAACTCAATTCAGACGGTCCAAAACATATGTTGGTTTAATTTTTTTACTTGAAACTGGTACAAAAGTGATACGCATTCAGTAGAAACCATGCTTCAGTATGGCATTCAATAAATTATATGGGATTCTCAATACTTTAGATTTGTTTGATGATTGAGCACAACTGCAGGCTCTGTAACTGCTCTGAGCATGTTTAAGGTAGGCTAGGCTAAGCTATGATTTTCAGTATGTTAGTTGTATTTGATGCATTTTTTATTTACAATATTTTCAACTAACAATGGGTTTATTGGTACCAGGACCCCATCGTAAATCAATGGGCATCTGTATATTTAATCAATAGTCTTTTTCCATGTTAATGTTTAAGAATAAAAAATGTTAATTATTAGCAACATTAGACAATTTGACAGTATTACATATATAGTATTACATATATATATACACATACAAGTATGTTATCTATGTTTTTAAAACATATAGATATAAATAATTAGGGTTAAATTCTTAAACTTTCACAAATAAGTGTCATGAAAAAGATTTTGAAGACTACTGGCCCACAAAATGAGGAAAACATTCTTAAGTGTGTCATAAATACTCCAGCAAGTTGTCCTGGACACATTTTTAGGACTCCTCTTAAGCAGCTCTCCATGCTCGTCCATTGCTATGCCTCCTCAGAAAGCTACTAGATATTCCCTGAATGTGCCAACTGAGGTGAGGGTGGCAAATAATTTCCTCTCCTTTGTTTTCTCTACAAAACCCACACAGTGATTCTTCTATAGATTATCTAAGATAATTTCTAAATCACCATTATATTCTTGAGACAGCAACTCTGATTTATCTGTTCAATATTTATTGACCCTCTGTCCTTTATACATATTAATACAATGCGAAATGCAATAATGCACAGTGTCAGGCTGGATAATTGCGGTAACAACTGCATGTTAGTCGAATCACATAATTTTATGTTAACTTGCAGGTTATGCTTCCTTTGTGTGTATAATTATGTTGTTATTGCTAGCCCAATTTTCAGAATTAGTGTTTCAGAATTAGAGAAGTGCAGGAGTTGAAGAAATCCTGAGAAAAGACAGCTAAAACATAATTATTTGGTAAACAAACAAGGTTATTGACTAGTTTCTACATGCTCACTTTAAGGAAACATTTTATTTTCTTCCTATTTCTGTTGTTTCCCAGGAGGGATTGCTCCTAAACACATTAATGGCCACCCTGACCCTTTCCTCAATCCATCTCTAAGGAGATGCAGTGATTGACCTGATAGCTGCATTAAAGAACAACTCTTAACAATATATCAAAGTCCACCTTATTCCTCCTGGAGGAGGCACAAGTTGAGTTATGCCTGCAGAGGTGGCTCTTCATGGGGTGGCTGCCCACATTTAGTTCCTAATTCCATGCCATTTGGTTAACATGCTCTATCTCAGGCTCTACCCAAAAGAAAGATGATATTTTGATCTACAATTAGGACTATTCTTTGTTTTATTAATTTTATTTTTGCTTATGCTTCTTACTGAAAAATTCTTCAGTGACAACAACGTTTCCAATCAATTTGTTTCAGATTTCCATTTAGAGACCATGAAAATAATAAAATAATGTTTCAAAAATGTTATTCTGCTTTCAATTTAAAGTTCAAGAAGCATAAAATTGTATAAAATTATTTTAACATTTATTCATAACACTTTAGTCTAAATTTCTAGGATTTGGCCAAAAGATCTGTGCATTATTTTTTCTTTTTTTAATTATTATACTTAAAGTTCTGGGGTACATGAGTAGAACATGCAGGTTTGTTACATAGGTATACACATGCCATGGTGGTTTGCTGCATCCATCACCCCATAAACTACATTAGGCAATTCTCTTGATGCTATCCGTCCCTTAAGCCCTCATCTCCCGACAAGTCCTGGTATTTCATGTTCCCTTCCCTGTATCCATGTGTTCCCATGGTTCCACGCCTGCTTATGAGTGAGAACGTGCAGTATTTAGTTTTTCTGTTCTTATG
The DNA here is from genome assembly GCF_001604975.1 of Cebus imitator. Lineage (NCBI taxonomy): Eukaryota > Metazoa > Chordata > Mammalia > Primates > Cebidae > Cebus > Cebus imitator. The sequence continues at coordinate 936,343 of NW_016107912.1, read as the reverse complement.
TCAGTTTGCTGAGAATGGTGGTTTCCAGTTTCATTCATGTCCCTGCAAAGGACATGAACTCATCCTTTTTTATGGCTGCACAGTATTTCATGGTGTATATGTGCCGCACTTTCTTTATCCAGTCTATCACTGACGGACATTTGGGTTGTTTCCAAGTCTTTGCTATTGTGAACAGTACCACAGTAAACATACGTGTTCATATGTCTTTATAACAGAATGGTTTATAATCCTTTGAGTATATACCCCGTAATGGGATTGCTGAGTCAAATGGTATTTCTAGTTCTAGATCCTTGAGGACTCGCCACAGTGTCTTCCACAATGGTTGAACTAATTTACACTCCCACCAACAGTGTAAAAGTGTTCCTTTTTCTCCACATCCTCTCCAGCATCTGTTGTCTCCCGATTTTTTTAATGATCGCCATTCTAACTGGTGTGAGATGATATCTCAATGTGGTTTTGATTTGCATTTATTTAATGACCACTGAAGATGAGCTTTTTTTCATATGTTCTTTGGGCACATAAATGTCTTCTTTTAAGAAGTACCTGTTCATATCCTTTGCCCACTTTTTGGTGGGGTTGTGTGAATTTTTTAAAGTTCTTTGTGATTCTGGATATTAGCCCTTTGTCAGATGGGTAGATTGCAAAAATGTTTTCGCATTCTGTTGGTTCCTTGTTCACTCTAGTGACATTTTCTTTTGCTGTGCAGAAATTTCTTAAGTTTAATTAGATCCCATTTGTCAATTTTGGCTTTTGTTGCCAACGCTTTTGGTGTTTTAGTCATGAAGTAGTTGCCCATGTCTATGTCCTGAATGGCATTGCCTAGGTTACCTTCTAGGGTTTTTATGGTATTAGGTCTTACGTTTAAATCTTTAATCCATCTGGAGTTAATTTTTGCACAAGGTGTAAGGAAGGGGTCCACTTTCAACTTTCTGCATATAGCTAGCCAGTTTTCCCAACACTATGTTTTAAATAGGGAATCCTTTTCCCATTGCTTGTTTTTGTCATGTTTGTCAAAGATCAGATTGTTATAGATGTGTAGTGTTACTTATAAGGCCTGTTTTGTTTCATTGATCTATACCCCTGTTTTGGTACCAGTACCATGCTGCTTTGATTACTGTAGCCTTGTAGTATAGATTGAAGTCAGGTAGCGTGATGCCTCCAGCTTTTATTTTTTTCTTTTTGCTTAGGATTCTCTTGGCTAAGTGGGCTCTTTTTTGTTCCATATGACATTTAAGGTGGTTTTGTCCAATTCTGTGAAGAAACTCAGTAGTAGCTTGATGGGGATAGCATTGAATGTATAAATTACCTTGGACAGCATGGCCATTTTCATGATATTGATTCTTTCTAACCATGAGCATGGAATAATTTTTCTTTTTTTTTTTTTGGTGACTTTTTTTTTATTGCATTTTAGGTTTTGGGGTACATGTGAAGAACATGCAAGATTGTTGCATACGTATACACATGGCAGTGTGATTTGCTGCCTTCCTCCTCTTTACCTATATCGGGCATTTCTCTCCATGTTATCTCTCCCCAAGCTCCCTACCTCTTGCTGTCCCTCCCCTATTCCCCCCCAACAGACCCCAGTGTGTAGTGCTCCCCTCCCTGTGTCCATGTGTTCTCATTGTTCAACACCCGCCTATGAGTGAGAACATGCGGTGTTTGATTTTCTGCTCTTGTGTCAGTTTGCTGAGAATGATGGTATCCAGGTTCATCCATGTCCCTACAAAGGACATGAACTCATCATTGTTGATGGCTGCATAATATTCCATTGTGTATATGTACCACATTTTCCCTGTCCAGTCTATCATCGATGGGCATTTGGGTTGGTTCCAGATCTTTGCTATTGTAAACAGTGCTGCAGTGAACATTCGTGTGCATGTGTCCTTATAGTAGAACGATTTATTATCCTTTGGATATATACCCAGTAATGGGATTGCTGGGTCAAATGGAATTTCCATTTCTAGGTCCTTGAAGAATTGCCACAGTCTTCCACAATGCTTGAACTAATTTACACTCCCTCCAACAGTATAAAAGTGTTCTTAATTCTCCACATCCTCTCCAGCATCTGTTGTCTCCAGATTTTTTAATGATCGCCATTCTAACTGGCATGAGATGGTATCTCAATGTAGTTTTGATTTGCATTTCTCTAATGACCAGTGATGATGAGCATTTTTCATAAGTTTGTTGGCCTCATGTATGTCTTCTTTTATAAAGTGTCTGTTCATATCCTTCACTCACTTTTGAATGGGCTTGTTTGTTTTCTTATTGTAGACCTGTTTTAGTTCTTTGCAAATTCTGGATATCAGCCCTTTGTCAGATGGGTAAACTGCAAAAATTTTTTCCCATTCTGTTGGTTGCCGATTCACTCTAATGACGGTTTCTTTTGCCGTGCAGAAGCTGTGGAGTTTGATTAGGTCCCATTTGTCTATTTTGGCTTTTGTTGCCAATGCTTTTGGTGTTTTGGTCATGAAGTCCTTGCCTACGCCTATGTCCTGAATGGTTTTGCCTAGATTTTCTTCTAGGGTTTTTATGGCGTTAGGTGTTATATTTAAGTCTTTAATCCACCTGGAGTTAATTTTAGTGTAAGGCATCAGGAAGGGGTCCGGTTTCTGATTTCTGCACATGGATAGCCAGTTTTCCCAACACTATTTATTAAACAGGGAATCCTTTCCCCATTGCTTGTTTTTTTCAGGTTTGTCAAAGATCAGATTGTTGTAGATATGTTGTGTTGCCTTCGAGGCCTCTATTCTGTTCCATTGGTCTATATCTCTGTTTTGGTACCAGTACCATGCTGTTTTGATTACTGTAGCCTTGTGGTATAGTTTGAAGTCCAGTAGTGTGATGACTCCTGCTTTGTTCTTTTTGCTTAGAATTAACTTGGCTATGTGGGCTTCCTTTGGTTCCGAGCATGGAATAATTTTTCATCTGTTTGTGTCCTCTCTTATTTCCTTGAGCAGTAGTTTGTAGTTCTACTTGAAGAGGTCCTTCACATTCCTTGTTAGTTGCGTTCCTAGGTATTCTCTTTGTAGCAATTGTGAATGAGAGTTCACTCATTATTTGGCTCTCTGTTATTGGTGTATAGAAATGCTTGTGATTTTTGCACATTGATTTTGTATCCTGAGACTTTGCTGAAGTAACTTATCAGTTTAAGGAGATTTGGGGCTGAGACGACAGGGTCTTCTGAATATACAATCATATTGTCTGCAAATAGAGACAATTTGACTTCCTCTTTTCCTAATTGGATAGCCTTTATTTCTTTTTCTTGCCTGATGGCCCTGGCCAGAACTTACAATACTGTGTTGAATAGGAGTGGTGAGAGAGGGCATACTTATCTTGTGCCACTTTCCAAAGGGAATGCTTCTGGGTTTTGACCATTCAATATGATATTGGCTGTGGGTTGTCATAAATATGTCTTCTTATTTTGAGGTACATTTCATCGATACCTAGTTTATTGAGTGTTTTTAGCATAAAGGGCTGTTGACTTTTGTCAAAAGGTCTTTTCTGCATTTATTGAGATAATCATGTGGTTTTTGTCTTTGGTTCTGTTTATGTGATGGATTATGTTTATAGATTTGCATATGTTGAACCAGCCTTGAATCCCAGGGATGAAGCCAACTTGATAGCGATGGATGTGTTGTTGGATTTAGTTTGCAAGTATTTTATTGAGGATTTTTGCATGGATGTTTATAATGGATATTGGCCTGAAATTTTCTTTTTTAGTTGTGTCTCTGCCAGGTTATGGTATCAGGATGATGTTGTTATCATAAAATGAGTTAAGGAGGGTTCCCTCTTTTCTATTGTTTGGAATAGTTTCAGAAGGAATGATACCAGCTCCTCTTTGTATCTCTAGAAGAATTCGGATGTGAAACCATCTGGTTGTTAGGCTATTAATTGCTGTCTTAATTTAAGACCTTGTCTTTGGTCTATTTACGGATTCAACTACTTCTAGTTTAGTCTTGGGATCATGTAAGTATCCAGGAATTTTTCAATTTCTTCTAGAATTTCTGGTTTATTTGCATAGAGATGTTTATAGTATTCTCTGATGGTAGTTTGCATTTCTGTGGGATGGGTGTTGATGTCCTCTTTGGCATTTTTTATTGCATCTATTTGATTCTTCTTTCTTTTCTTCTCTGTTATTCTAGCTAGCAGTCTATGTATGTTGTTGATCTTTAAAAAAAAAAAAAAACAGCTCCTGGATTCACTGATTTTTTTGAAGTGATGTTTGTGTCTCTATCTCCTTCAGTTCTGCTCTGATCTTAGTTATTTCTTATCTTCTGCTAGCTTTTGGATTTGTTCTTTGTCCTCTAGTTCTTTAAATTATCATGTTAGTGTGTCAATGTTAGATCTTTCCTCATTTCTCATGGGAATTTTTAGTGCTATAAATTTCCCTGTAGACACTGCTTTAAATGTGTCCCAGAGATTTGGGTACATTGTGTCTTCGTTCCTATTGGTTTCAAAGAACTCTTTATTTCTTCTTTCATTTCATTATTTATCCAGTAGTGATTCAGGAGCAGGTTGTTCAGTTTCCATGTTGCACAGTTTTGAGTGAGTTTCTTAATCCTGAGTTCTAATTTGATTGCCCTGTGGTCTGAGAGACTGTGTTTGCTGAGAAATGATTTAATTCCTATTATGTGGTCAATTTTAGAATAAGTGTGATGTGATGCTGAGAAGCATGTATATTCTGTGGATTTGGGGTAGAGGGTTCTGTAGATGTTTATTAGGTCTGCTTGGTCCAGAGCTGAGTTTAATTCCTGGATATCCCTGTTAATTTTCTGTCTCATTGATCTGTCTCATACTTACAGTGGGGTGTTAGCCTCCCACACAATAATAGTGGGAGATTTTAAGTCTCTTTGTAGATCATTAAGAGCTTGCTTTATGTATCTGGGGTGCTCCTGTATTGGGTGCATATATATTTAGGATAGTTAGCTCTCCTCATTATTGATCCCTTATACCATTATGTAATGCCCTTCTTTGTCGCTTTTGATTTTTGTTGGTTTAAAGTTCGTTTTATCAGAGACTAGGATTGCAACCCCTGGTTTTTTTTTGCTTTCCATTTGCTTGGTAAATCTTCCTCTATCTTTTTATTTTGAGCCTATGTGTGTCTTGCGTGTGAGATGGTCTCCTGAAGATAGCCCACTGATGGGTCTTGACATTTTATCCAATTTGCCAGTCTGTGTGTTTTGATTGGGGCATTTATCCCATTTATATTTAAGGTTATTGTTATGTGTGAATTTGATCCTGCCATTATGATGCTAGCTGGCTGTTTTGCCTGTTAGTTGATATAGTTTCTTCATAGTGTCAATGGTCTTATAATTTGTCACGTTTTTGCAGTGGCTGGTACTAGTTGTTTCTTTCCATGTTTAGTGCTTCCTTCAGGACCCTTGTAAGGCAGGCCTCATGGTGACAAAATCTCTCAGCAGTTGCTTGTCCATAAAGTATTTTATTTTTCCTTCACTTGTGAAGCTTAGTTTGGCTGGATATGAAATCCTGGGTTGAAAATTATTTTATTTAAGGATGTTGAATATTGGCCCCACTCTTTTCTGGCTTATAGGGTTTCTGCTGAGTGATCCACTGTAAGTCTGATGAGCTTCCCTTTGTGGGTAGCCCGACCTTTCTCTCTGACTGCCCTTAGCATTTTTTCCTTCATTTCAACCATGGTGAATCTGACAATTATGTTTCTTGGGGTTGCTCTACTCAAGGAGTATCTTTGTGGTGTTCTCTATATTTTCTGTATTTGAATGTTGGCCTTCCTGGCTAGGTTGGGGAAGTTATCCTGGATAATATCCTGAAGAGTGTTTTCCAACTTGGTTTCATCCCCCCATCACATTCAGGCACTCTAAACACATGTAGATTTGGTCTTTTCATATAATCCCATATTTCTTGGAAGCTTTGTTCATTTCTTTTCATTCTTTTTTCTCTAATCTTGTCTTCTCACCCTATTTCATTCAGTTGGTCTTCAATCTTGGATATCCTTTCTTCCACTTTAGCAATTTAGCTATTTAAATTTGTGTATGCTTCACAAAGTTCATGTGCTCTGTTTTTCAGCTCCATCAGGTTGTTTATGTTCTTCTCTATGCTGGTTATTCTAGTTAGCATTTTGTCTATCCTTATTTCAAGGTTCTTAGCTTCCTTACATTGGGTTGGAACATGTTCCTTTAGCTTAGAGAAGTTTGTTATTACCCACCTTCTGAAGCCTGCTTCTGTCAATTTGGCAAACTCATTCTTGGTCCAGTTTTGTTCACTTGCTGGTGGGGAGTTGTGATCCCTTGAAGGAGAAAAGGTATTCTTGTTTTTGGAATTTTCATCCTTTTTGCACTGGTTTCTTCCCATCTTCGTGGATTTATCTACCTTTGGTCTTTGAAGTTGGTGACTTTTGGATGGGGTCTTTGAGTGGACATCCTTTCTGTTGATGTTGAACGTATTTGTTTCTGTTTGATAGTTTTCCTTTTAACAGGCAGCCATCTGAAGGAGTTTGCTGGAGGTCCACTCCAGATCCTGCTTGCCTGTGAATCACCAGCAGAACAGCAAAGATTGCTGCCTGTTCCTTCCTCTAGTATTTTTGTCCCCGAATGGTACCTGCTCTCCTGTATGAGGTGTCTGTCAGCTCCTGCTTGAAGATGTCTCCCAGTCAGGATACATGGGATCAGGGAGCCACTTGAGGCACTCTGTCCCTAATCAGAGTTCAAACACTGTACTGGGAGATCCACTCCTGTCTTCAGAGCTGCCATACAGGGACGATGAAATCTTCTGAAGCTGTACCCACAACCACCCCTTTTCCCAGGTACTCTGTCCCAGGAAGTTAGGGGCTTTATTTCTAAGTCACTGATGGGCTGCTGCCTTTTTTCAGAGATGCCCTGCCCAGTAAGGAGGGAATCTAGTGACACAGTCTGCTTGCAGAGGTCATGCTGAGCCACCATGGTCTCCACCCAGTGGCTGTGTAAACTTCCCGGTGACTTTGTTTACACAGGCAAGGTTAAACCACTTACTGAAGTCTCAGCAATGGCAGATGCTCCTTCTGCCACCAAGCTCAAACATCCCAGGTTGAGCTCGGACTGCTGTGCTCACTGTGAGAATTTAAAGCCTGTGGATCTTAGCTTGCTGGTCTTTGTGGGGGTGGGACCTGCCAAGCCAGTTCACTTGGCTTGCTGGCTTCAGGCCCCTTATTCAGGGGAGCGAACAGTTCTGTTTCACTTGTTGGTGTTCCAGGCGCCAATAGGGTATGGAGAAAAAAA
>NW_016107912.1:927207-929071 GCF_001604975.1 Cebus imitator | reverse complement strand
AAAAAAAAAAAAAAAAAAAAACCACTGCTGTGGCTAGCTTAATTTCTTCCCAAAAAGCCACCCAGTTTTGTGCTGAAAAGCTAGGGCCCTGGTGTTGTAGGCACTGATTGAAATTTCCTGGTCTGCAGGTTGTGAAGACAGTGGGAAAAGCTCAGTATCTGAGTCATAGTGCTGGGAAAAATCCATAATGGCTTCCCTTGGCTAGGAGAAGGAGTTCCCTGGCCCCTTGCACTTCCTCGATGAGGTGACACCCCACCCTAAGTTGGCTCTCCCTCTTTGGGATGTACCCACTGAGATGAACCTGGTACCTCAGTTGGCAATGCAGAGATCACCCATCTTCTGCGTCACTCTCACTGGGAGCTACACACCGGAGCTGCTCCCATCTGGCCATCTTGGCAGCAATCAGATGTATGCATTTTTTTTAAATGGTATCTTTTGTTATTCTTTTCTTCTTCCTGATCATTTTTGTAAGTGTTACTTAAATATTTCTAATTTAAAATATCATCTACTGTGTAGATTCTGGGTATCCATACCAATTTTCAGAATCAGAATATGTGGAAGAAGGACCTTAGAATTATTATATTAATTCTTATGCCAATTGATTCTTATCTTTTAACTACTATGGATGTTCCTGATCTACACAATTGTCTTGCTACTGATGGTAGAGTAGACATAAGGCAGGCAAAAGTCAACAGTTATTGAAATACAGATTGACTATACTGGAACAACAAATAGGTAGATTAGTAATGTAAGATTTATGGATCTCTCCATCATATCCACTTAGAGTAGACATTATTGCTCAATCAGAAAGCTGGATGTGGTGGCACACATCTGTAGTCCCAGCTACTTGAAAGCCTGAAGCAGGAGGATTGGTTGAGTCTAGGAGTTTCAGATCAACCTGAGCAACACAGTCAGACCATGTCTCTAAAATAAATTAATGGATTACTTAACTCAATTACATAATAAAATCATCTTTTTGTTCACTGTGTTGCAGCATGAAAAAATTTAAGGAGGGTACTTCCACCAAGATGGCTGAATAGGAACCTCTGCGATGTGCAGTTACCAGTGAGAGCAAGCAAGAGAGTGAGTGACCTCTGCATTTCTAACTGAGGTACCAGGTTCATCTAATTGGGACTTGTTAGACAGTGAGGGCAATCCAAAGAGGGTACTGCCTCACCCGGGAAGCACAAGGGGCTGGAGAACTCCCTCACCTAGCCAAGGAAAGCCATTAGGGACTTTGCCAAATACTCTGGCACTCTGGTTCGGATACTGCACTTTTCCCACCATCTTCACAACCCCCAAATCAGGATATTCCCTCCAGTGCCTATAATATCAGAACCCTGGGTTTTCAGTACAAAACTGGGTAGCTGTTTTAGCCGCATCATTTTGTTTTCCTGGAATGCCAGTGAGGCAGAACCATTCATTCCACTGAAAAGAAGGGGGATGAAGTCAAGGAGCCAAGTGATCTGGCTCTGCCGGGTTGGGGGGGGCGGGGAGACAGTCGAGCTTGGAGGGAGGGGCGTCCACCATTACTGAGGCTCAAGTAGATGGTTTTAACCTTGCCTGTATAAACAAAGTCACCAGGAAGTTTACAAAGCCACTGGGCAGAGCCCATGGCAACTCAGCAAGACCTCTGCAGGCTGACAGTGACTAGCTTCCCTTCTTGCTCTGCAGGGCATCTCTGAAAAAAGGCAGCAGCCCATCAGGGACTTAGAACAACTGGGAAAAGGGGTGGTTGTATGTACAGCTTCAGTAGACTTAAACATCCCTGCCCGGCAGCTCTGAAGGGAGCAACAGACCTCCCAGCACAGCACTTCAGCTCTGATAAGGGACTGACTGCCTTCTCAAGTGTTTCCCTGACTCC
>NW_016107912.1:899930-927029 GCF_001604975.1 Cebus imitator | reverse complement strand
GACTTCTAGCAAATTCCAGCAGACCTGCAGCAGAGAGGCCTGTTGGAAGGAAAACTAAAACAGAAAGAAATAGCTTCAACATCAACAGAAAGGACGTCCACTCAGTGACCCCATCCAAAAGTCACCAATTTCAAAAACCAAACGTAGATAAATCCATGAAAATGGGAAGAAACCAGCATAAAAAGGATGAAAATAATTCTCAAAATCAGAACACCTTTTCTCCTTCAAGGGATCACAACTCCCCACCAGCAAGGGAGCAAAACTGGACTGATGATAATGAGTTTGATAAGTTGACAAAGCAGGCGGGCAATGGCAAACTTCTCAGAACATGCTCATTTAGTGCAAACTCTATGCAGGGAAACTAAGAACCCAGAAAAATGTTAGATCTAGAATAACCAGCATAAAGAAGAACATAAGTGACTTGATGGAGCTGCAAAACACAGCACACTAACTTTATGAAGCATACACAAGTTTAAATAGCTGAATTGCTTAAGCAAAAGAAAGGATATCTGAGACTGAAGATCAACTCTATGAAATAAGGTGAGAAAAAAGAGTGCAAGGACATGAACAAAGCTTCCAAGAAACATGAGATTATATGAAAAGACTAAATCTACATTTGATCAGTGTACCTGAATGTGACAGGGAGAATGAAACCAAGTTGGAAAACGCTCTTCAGGATATTATCCAGGAGAATATCCTCAACCTAGCAAGGCAGGTCACATTAAAATTCAGGAAATACAGAGAATATCACAAAGATATTCCTCAAGAAAAGCAACCCCAAGGCACATAATCGTCAGATTCACCAGGGTTGAAATGAAGGAAAAAATGCTAATGCTAAGGGCAGCCAGAGAGAAAGGTCAGGTTACCCACAAACAGAAGCTCATCAGATTCACAGCGGATCTCTCAGCAGAAACCTTACAAGCCAGAAGAGAGTGTGGAATAATATTCAATAACCTTAAAGAAAAGAATTTTCATATCTTCATAAGCAAAGAAGAAATAAAATCCTTTATAAACAAGCAATAGCTGAGAGATTTTGTTACCACCAGGCCTGCCTTACAAGGGTTCTTGAAACGAGCACTATACATGGAAAAGAACAACCAGTACCAGCCACTACAAAAACATACCAAATTGTAAAGACCATTGACACTATGAAGAAACTGCATCAACTAACAGGCAAAGCAATCAATCACCTAGCATCACAATGGTGGGATCAAATTCACATATAACAGTATTAACCTGAAAGGTAAATGGGCTAAATACCCCAATTGAAAGACACAGACTGGCAAATTGGAATAAGAATCAAGACATGTGGGTGTGCTGTATTCAGGAGACCCATCTCAAATGCAGAGATGCACATAGGCTCAAAATAAAGGGATGGAGGAATATTTGCCAAGCAAATGGAGAGCAAAAAAAAAAAAAAGCAGGGGTTGCAATCCTAGTCTCGGTTAAAACAGACTTTAAACCAACAAAAATCAAGAGACAAAGAAGGGCATTACATAGTGGTAAAGGGATTACTGCAACAAGGAGAGCTATTTTAAATATATATGTACCCAGATACATAAAGCAAGTTCTTAATGATCTACAAAGAGACTTAGCCTCCCACACAATAATATGGGGAGACTTTAACACCCCACTGTCAATATTAGACAGATTAACGAGGCAGAAAATTAACAAGGAGATGCAGAACTTGAACTCAGATTTGGACCAAGCAGATCTAATAAACATCTACAGAACTGTCCAGCCCAAATTCACAGAATATACATTCTCCTCAGCACCACATCACACTTATTCTAAAACTGACCACATAATTGGAAGTAAAACATTCCTCAGCAAATGCAAAAGAATGGAAATCATAACAGTCTCTCAGACCACAGTGCAATCAAATTAGAACTCAGGATTAAGAAACTCACTCAAAACTGCACAAATTCATGGAAATAGAACATCCTGCTGCTAAATGACTACTGGGTAAATAATGAAATGAAGGCAGAAATAAACATGCTCTTTGAAACCAATGGGAAAAAAGAATGGACCAGAGTCTCTGGGACACATTTAAAGCATGTCTAGAGAGACATTTATACACTAAATGCCTATATGAGAAGCAAGGAAAGACCTAAAATCAACATGCTAATATCATGATTTAAAAAACTAGAGGAGCAAGATCAAACAAATTCAAAAGGTAGCAGAAGACAAGAAGTAACTAAGATCAGAGAAGAACTGAAAGAGACAGGGACACAAAAAACCCTTCAAGAAAATCAGTGAATCCAGGAGTGTTTTTTTTTTTTTTTTGAAAAGATTAACAAAATAGATAAACCACTAACTAGAATAACAGAGAAAATAATCAAGCAGATGCAATAAAAAAAATGATAACGAGGACATCACGGATCCCACAGAAATGCAAATGACCATCAGAGATTACTACAAACAACTCTATGGAAATAAACCAGTAAATCTAGAAGAAATGGATAAATTCCTGGAAGCTAAATCCCTAAATAGTCCAATAACAAAGTCTGAAATTGAGATAGCAATTAATAGCCTACCAACCAAAAAAAGTCCAGGACCAGATGGATTCACCAGAGGTGCAAAGAGGAGCTGGTACCATTCCTTCTGAAACTGTTCCAAATAATACAAAATGAGTTAGGGAGGATTTCCTCTTTTTCTAAGACCAACATAATCCTGATATCAAAACCTGGCAGAGACACAACTAAAAAAAAATTTGAGGCCAATATCCATGATGAATATTGATGAGAAAATCCTCAATAAAATACTGGAAAATCGAACAAAACAACACATCCAAAAGGTTGTCTATCACAATCAAGTCAACTGCAACACTAGGATGCAAGGCTGGTTCAACATATGCAAATCTATAAACATAATCCATCACATAAATAGAACCAAAGACAAAAACCCATGATTATCTCAATAAATGCAGAGAAAGCTTTTGACAAAAGTCAACAGCCCTTTATGCTAAAAACACTCAATAAACTAGGTATCGATGGAACGTATCTAAAAATAATGAGATATTTATGACAACTCACAGCCAATATCATACTGCATGGGTAAAAAATCGAAGTATTCCATTTCAAAACTGGCACAAGACAAGTATGCCCTCTCTCACCACTCCTATTCAACATAGTATTGTAAGTTCTGGCCGGGGCAATCAGGCAAGAAAAAGAAATAAAGGTATTTAATTAGAAAAGAAGCCAAATTGTCTCTATTTGCAGACAACATGATTGTATATTTAGAAGACCCCATCATCTCACCCAAAAATCTCCTTAAGCTGATAAGCTACTTCCGCAAAGTCTCACGATACAAAATATATGGGTAAAAATCACAATCATTCCTATACACCACTAAGAGACAGAGAGCCAAATAATGAGTGAACTCCGATTCACAATTGCTACAAAGAGAATAAAGTACCTAGGAATACAACTAACAAGGGCTGTGAAGGACCTCTTCAAGGAGTACTACAAACCACTGATTAAGGAAATAAGGGAGGACATGAACAGATGGAAAAACATTCCACAGTCATGGTTAAGAAGAATCAGCATAAAAATGGCCATACTGCCCAAAGTAATTTATGGATTCAATGCTATCCCCATCAAGCTACCATTGAACTTCTTCACAGAACTGGAAAAAACCACCTTAAATTTCTGATGGAACCAAAAAAGATCCCGCTTAGCCAAGCAATCATAAGCAAAAAGAAAGAAAAACTGGCGGCATCAAGCTACCTGACTTCAACCTATACTACAACACTACAGTAATGAAAACTGCATGGTACTGGTACCAAAACAGAGAGATAGACCAATGGAACAGAACAGAGGCCTCAGAAGTAACACTGCACATCTACAACCATCTGATCTTTGACAAATGTGACAAAAACAAGCAATGGGGAAAGGATTCCCTATTTAATAAATGATATTGGAAAAACTGGCTAGCCATATGCAGAAAGCTGAAACTAGATCTCTTCCTTACACCTTATACAAAAAATTAACTCCAGATGGATTAAAGATTTAAACATAAACCTGACGTCATAAAAACCCTAGAAGAGACCCTAGGTAGTACCATTCAGGACACTGATATAGGCAAGGACTTCATGACTAAAACACCAAAAGCAATGGCAACAAAAGCCAAAATTGACAAATTGGATTTAATTAAACTCAAGGGCTTATGCAGAGCAAAAGAAACTATCACTAGAGTGAAACAGCAACCAACAGAATGGGAAAAATTTTTACAAGCTACACATCTGACTGAGGGCTAATATCCAGAATCTACAAAGAACTTTAAACCCATCAAAAAGTGAGTGAAGTATATGAACAGACACTTTTCAAGAGACATTTATGCAGCCAACAAACATAAAGGAAAATTCATCATCACTGATCATTAGAGAAATGCAAATCATAACCACATTGAGATACCATCTCATGCCAGTTAGAATGGCGATCATTAAGAAATCAGGCAACAACAGATGCTAGAGAGGATGTGGAGAAATAGGAACACTTTTACACTGTTGGTGGGAGTATAAATTAATTCAACCATTGTGGAAGACAGTGTGGCAGTTCCTCAAGGACCTAGAAACAGAAAAACCATTTGAACTAGCAATCCCATTACTGGATATATACACAAAGGATTATAAATCATTCTGCTGTAAAAACACATGCACACATATGTTTATTGCGGCACTGTTCACAATAGCAAAGACTTGGAACCAACCCAAATGCCCATCAGTGACAGACTGGATAAACAAAAAAATGTGGCATATATTCACCATGGAATACTATGCAGCCATAAAAAAGGATGAATTCATGTCCTTTGCAGGGACATGGATGAAGCTGGAAACCATCATTCTTGACAAACTGACACAAGAACAGAAAACCAAACACTGCATGTTCTCACTCATAAGTGGGCATTGAACAATGAGAACACATGGACACAAGGTGGGGAACATCACACACACTGGGGCTTATTGGGGGTGGGGACCTAGGGTAGGGATAGCAGGGGGTGGGGGCATAGAGGAGGGAAAGCATTAGGAGAAATACCTAATGTAGATGATGAAGGAATGGATACAGCAAATCACCATGGCACGTATATACCTATGTAACAAACCTGCAAGTTTTACACATGTAACCTATAACTTAAAGTGCAATAAAAAATAAATAATTCAAGCAGGAAAACAGATGAATTACTGTATATATTTATGTCAATCAATAAACTGTACTACCTTGTATTCCCAGACTTTGCCTTTTTCTGGTATCTCATGGGAGTTTATAGATAGCTGACTTCTCTGCTTCTGCTAACCACAATCAACTGCCATGGAAACATACTTTCAGCATCCAAAAACAGAGCATGGTGATTTGCACTAATCACAGAATGAGTTTATGTGTATGTCTTTCATACACAATAACAGAAAAGAATATAAAGGCCCACTCATATGAATTTGTCCTCAAGCTTTCAAGATTTCTGAACTAAAATATGCTTAACACTTTTATAACTATTACTGCATTTATGAAGCAGACATACATACACACGTCAGACAGTCCATGAAATGAGCTGTATTTAATGTTAAATAGAGTTCTCAACAGTTAAACCAAATACCCATTTTTCTGGCTAAACTGCAAGGTATTTTAAAAGCCATGTGTATAGAATACTAGAAAATTGGAAGTAAAAATTTTATTGTAGCTTAATCATAGAACATAAGAAAATCATTTTTTCTATATTCTATTTCTTCAAAGCTGGTGACTGTGTCCAGCCTACACTCAAAAGGAGGCGATTGCATAATGATGTAAATTATAGGAGACAGACCGGGATAATGGAAACTGCCTATCACTTATCTGGCATCTATTCACTTACAACTGTGGGGATTTCTTGACTTATCATATATATATCATTATGTAACCACACCCAGGTGTGGCTGCTCACAGCTCAAAAGCCAGACTTGAGAGACAAGGGTTGGTGGGAGGAAAAAGGAGCTCATCTGGAGAATCAGCAAACCAAGAAGATGGAGGACTATTGTCCTCCAGTACCACCTAAAGTCAGTACAAAATTTACACACTCTTTATATTGAGGCCAGGGGAAGAGAAGGAGGTTGAGATCAAGAGGTGACCAACAACTACAGACATCTGGGCACCAGCAAGTGTCCAAGAAGGTTGGAAACTTTCTTGTCCTTCGTAGGGTCATGGCACTCCTGTAAGTCTAACAAAACATGGTTATTTACATACTTTTCATTTAATCTCAGAATTAGTTTTTTAAGCTACATGACTGTTGTTTTTATCTATTATCTTAGTGTTCTAAAATTATTTTGGTCTATGTGCAAGAATGGGTAAGGTTATTTAAACAAAAATAGAGTCAGTTATGTTAGCTCTGTTGCTGTTTTACTGTTATGATCAAAAAGCCCTCCTTCTGACTTTTTTTCTTATTTTTATTCTCACTTTCCTAGCAGATGACAACTTCTCTAATTCTTATTTTGTGTTTTTAATATATTGCAACTGCCATATTTTATTTTATTCAAGCCATTTAATTAAATTTTCTGTCTCCTTGGAGACAGGGGAGGGACTTAGATACGACTCTTCTTTGCTTGCTCATTTTGTGCTGTGTTCACAGACCATAAAACCAATTAATCCATCATGTTTAGAAAATATGTAAACAAAGTTTATATATTTTGAAACATACACATTTATTATTATTCTCAAATTATTGATTTTTTAAAAACGTTTAGTCCTATGGTGAATCCAAACCCTCCAATCAAATGTTAAATCTTTCTCAGTGTTGACAGAAAAAGTTTCTAATTTTTATGCCAATGCCTTTTCCTGTGCTATGTACTTGACATGTTACTTAATGACATTGGTCATGCTGTAGTTTTTTACTCCTTATGCAAACAACATAATGAAGTTTCCCTTCAATAACAATGCAAATCAACACAATATATCTTCAATAAAATATCAGGAAGCATTTGGCAACAATACACCATAAAAGTGCCATGTAAAATTCTTATATGTCTGGTGAGCATTTTACAATAGAAATAAAATATCAGTTTTGAAACATGTTCTACTCAATAGTGTTTTCGTAGCTATCCAATTGTATTACATATATAAACTATATAAAGACCATACCAACATTTTTTTGTCTTGGAATAGTATATGCTACAATTCAAATTCAATACAGCTATTTTTTGATGTTCCATTTTAACATAAGACTCAGAATAACAATTCACTACAATATCTTATTGCCACAACCCATTAACAAAATGTTTTCTTCATGAACTTAAAGTGAATATTCTTGAATCATAAAAATGAAGAACTCCCTGTTTTAGCTACATGTTGTTTGCCAGAGTGGCTGTATTTACTTATTAGCTAAGAGATTTGAGTCAGTTGCAGTTTTGGAGTTTAGAATGTCAACAAATGGGGGGGGTCACTGCTGATGAAAGAAGAGAATACAAAATGTGAGCATGAGAGGGGTGCAAAAGAATATTCAGAGAGGAACTGAGATTTAATTGTACAGATTAATTATAACACAGCATATGTGCTCCTAAAGATCACTGCATTATGCAAATATGTGCAATAAAAAGTATGGAACTCATGAATAAAATAGGAGCACAACACTCAAAAATGTCCTCAATGACATATTAAAAATATTGATAGGAGCTACGTTCAAAACTGTAACATAGTTTTATGTTTGCTAAATGGTTAAGAAATGCATAAACAGTTTAAAAAATATGACTCTTGACCTTGAAAATAATTGATGTTTGCTTGTGGATAGTCATCAGAATGGTAGTGAATTATCGTGAGGCAATGGAAGAAGGTTTATCCAAAATATGATGGAAAGTTTTAACAGCAGATGTGGATGGATGAGCTCACAGTCCTCTGGTCAAATATGACAGTTAAACAATCTTTCACAACATTTTTGAGATATAGTTTTGAAGGTATGTGTTTATATCAGATACTTGTCCATCAAAACTGAAAAACAAAAAATCCAATATATAGTCTTTTACTGTGATAAACTTCTGCATCACCCTGTAATTCTTGTGCAACTTTCTCATCTGTTCTCACAGCTTTGCTCAGTAGCCGAAGGGTTTGGAGATTAAACTGGTATTTGAAACTACTACACTTAGACCCTACTAGCACTAAAAAGAGGCATTCTAGTAGAATTTCGTGCTTACCATTTAAAGTCATCATATATAAATTAGTGCTTTCTCTTTGGTTGTAAAGAGCTTGTTTTTGATTCTTTGGTTGTTTGGGTTTCAAGCCATATGGTTGACAATCTTTCCATTTCTTCTATTTCTTTAGGCTTTCTTATTATTGACCTTGTAGCACTTGATATTGTTATAGCTATTGACATTTCTTTGCTTTTCATTGTTTTGTCTTGCACAGTCCACCATATGGGTTCCTTTATGTCCACTGCTTGGAGACAACACATGTTCTCTCAGGTTTTTGTTTTGGTATCTTGTTAAAAACATTTTATTATTTCAAGCTTCACTTCAACACTAAAGACTTCTTTTTGCACCAACTTATTGGTGTTTTTGAACCAGGATTCTTGATTAGATTTTGAATGAATGAGTGCTTTTGTTTATTTTTGGTGCAACCTCAGCTCACTCCAACCTCCGCCTCTTGGGTTCAAATAATTCTCCTGTCTCATCCTCCCAAGTAGCTGGCATTATAGCTGTATGCCACCACATCTGTCTAATTTTTGTAATTTTAGTAGAGACAGGGTTTCACAATGCTGGTGGATCCTGACCTCAGTTATCTACCCACCTTGACCTCCCAAAGTTTTGGGATTAGAGGCATGAACCACTATGCCTAGCCGTGTTTTTGTTTTAATATAAAAAAAAGAAACTTCACAAATGTGAAGAATAGTAGAACACATTTTGTAGAATAGTGTATGCATTGAATTAAGAGAACTGGTATATGTTTGAAGTGTATGGCTCTGTGTATTTTGTATATTGTTATACAGGTTGATTTAGCTAAGTGAAATTTTCTGCTTTTGCCTAATTTTACTTCAAGAAATAAATCATGCCTAAACAAATGTGAAATATTTATTATGTTCAAATTGATCCCTAATACACTAATACCTTGGAGCAAATTTACCTTTCCAAAGCAAGCATAAAGCATACGTACAAATATATTTCAATAAACAAATAACTTTTAAAATATATCAGATTTTTCAAGACTTTTGATACTCTTATTTGTTGAAGCCTGAAATTTACTTTTTCATATTACTTTCTGATATAGTAATTTGTCTAACATATACTTGGCATAAATTTTTAAATCTTTTTATTTCTATCCAGTCCTTCTTTTAGACAAGGTATATAGGCAGCAAAAAATGATAGTGTTTGTTATTGTTTTTTGATTGTTTCACTAAAAAGGGAGCCTTGCAGCACTGCTAGAGCTAAATCTATCATCCTTTCAAATGTTACTGTTATAACTGAGTACAATTTTCAAAGATGCAATTCTGGATTAAACAATATTGTCATTCCTCAACAGACAGAATATTATATAATGAATTCTCAGTCTATAATGATGCAAACATTCAAGATTCATATTGTATGTTATATTTTGTAGAAATGGTTTCCCACATCTTTACCCTTATTGACTCTAATTTGAGATTCTTCAAATGGAGACCCTTATTTTAACCATCTTTCCAATAAAGATTGTAGATTAGGGATGTCCTAGTCTGATAGAGGCCAAGAAAATAAAAAAGGTGACAGGATAAGATGCCCTGGTCTGCAGCCAAGAAAATCAAATCAGTGACAAGATAAACTGATTCAGAAATTAGCAGTGTCTTTTCTTCTATTGTGTCATCATCAAAATTGTAAAGTATTTTTTTCCTTCAACGGTTTCCAGGGAATGGTAATTTTTCTTCCTAACAGAAATTCAAACACTATATTATTTCATATCCTGCTAAGACTCAGCATTGATACAATTGACAATATAATGGCTTTACAAATAATTAAATTGTAAATTTAATTTGCATTTCCCATACTAAAAGATAAATTGAAGATCTCATATTTACATATCTTTTTCTGACTTTTTAATGCAATTTTATCCATTGTTATCAAATTAGTAAATTTTTTATTGATACATAAAGTTTCACATAAGTTGTAAATATTTCATCAGTCTCAATTATCTATTTTTTGCAGCATCTGTCATATACATTTTGCAGTTTGATAATACAATATGCCTATCACTTACTTCATAGTCTTTAGGTTTTCTAGTTTACTAAAGAAGTTATATTCTATTTTTTATTCTAAATTTGAGGGATCCAACTTTCTATTCTATGAAGTAAACAGCCAACCGATGGTTCCAAAATCTCTAATTAAATAAAACAGTGTTTTATAAGTTGAAATGTCATATGAGTTCTCATAGAAAAATTTTGGATTGTCTATTTTGTTCTCCTTGCATTTGTCAGTTTCTGAGCCAAGTTTTTTATTATATCAGTCCTATTTTAAGCTTTAATATCTTCTAAGACTAGGTGTCATTATTCTCCAATTTTATCATTTTTAATTTATATCTTTTCACATATATATTTTCAAATTAAATTACATTGTTAAGCATATATATTTATTTGGATTTTAACTGGAAATGCATTAATTTATGTATTAATTTAGAGATTCATAATAATGCAATGATTTTTGAGCCCAATTTTGTAAGAATATATTAGTCTGTTTGTTATTATTTACTTTAATAAAGTTGCATAGAATTTAACATTTATGTCTTTTCAATATTTCTTGTTTGCCTTATACTTAGTGTTTTTATTGTTATTGTAAACAAAAAAATTTCCATCTTTATGACTAACTGGTTATTTTTAGTAGAGATAGAGAAAGAATGAAAGACATAAAAAGAGAGAGAGAAGAAAACTATACATTTCTATGTTTTGAATATCTTATTTCTACCTGACATTAATTTTTCTATCTTTTGCTGCTATGATAGATTGCATAATTATATAATAACAATTTCTGTTGAGAGCTAGTTTTATTTTTATAATGTAGCAATTTAATGCTTTTATAAGAATAATTTTTTTATACTTACATATTATGTTAGAACCTCAAAATGTTTGTTAGTTAATTATGCTAGTAGGTATTCTTGTCCTGTTTCTAATTTAATTGGTTTGGCTTTAGCATTTTGTGTTTATGATGCTATTTGTTGTTCATTTGGGTTGCATGTAATGTTTTTGAATGGGAAGAGAATTAAATGAAAAATTCTTTCCTTTACATTAGCAGAAATTTCAGGACTGGTTAGAACAAATATACTTGCAAATTTCTATCACTCACTTTGAGTTTGCAAATTTGAATAACCCAAAGAGTTTGATATAAATTAATGAATATATACAGAGTTACAAATATACTTGAAAATGCAGGAAACAAGAATGGGAAAATTAGATTAAAGAATATGTGAAGTAGGTGTTTCCACTAATACTGAATGTTGTAAGAGGAAGATGATAGTTTCATTTTCTTAAAATAGTACTCAACTAGATAGAATGAAATAATAAAGAAACCTTTAGTAACAAAGGTAGACTAACAGACTCCCAGTTGCAACTCTGTGTGAAGAGCTTGGAAGTTAGTGCTTTCCTCCTTAAAACAAGAAGATAGTAACTTACAAAACTGAGAATCTATGACCTTTCTGAAACCCATCAGATAAATTATGTTTTAGAACAAATTGACCACCATGATATCTGGCAAGAGAAGTTAATTGAAAGAATCAGAGCCGAGATTTTCTTGCCTGGAGCAGAAATCAGTGTAATTATAAAGTCGTAGAAACATTTAAATGGTAGTTTAATTGAATTTCTGGGGACTGAGAGAGGACTAGGCTAATAAACTTTCCAAATTCAAGTGAAAAGAGAGAAAACAGAATAGAACGCCAAATAATTTGGGGAAATTTTCAAAGTGCGTAACATACACATGATTGAAATACCAGGGGAAGAGATAATAAAGCACAAGAAATATTTGAAGAAATAATGGCCAAGCATTTTCCAAAATCAATCATATAAAAAAAACAGATGTAAGAAGTTCAGAAAACACGAAGCAAGTTTTTTAAAAAAGTAACTAGCCATATCATATTATTTAAACAGCGAAAAACGAAAACAATGAGAACATCTTGTATAATGCCAGAGAAGAAAAAAATATTGTTGTGAGTTAAATGTGTCTCACAAAAAAGTATATTCAAGCCTTAACTCCTGGTAACCATTAGTAGTAGATATTAATCTAAATATACTAATAATTATTTAAATGTTAATTGTCTAGTCAGACGAAAGGCAAGAGAAGAATATAAAGGGTATCCAAATTGGAAAAGAGGAAGTCAAGCTATCTCTGCTGATGATATGACCTCATACCTAGAAAATGCTAGAGACTCTCCCAAAAGACTCCTACATTTGCTAAATAAATTTAACAAAATCACAGGTTGCAAAATCAATGTACACAAGTTAATAGCTCTGCTATACAACAACAATACAAGCTGAGAATCAAATAAAGAACTTAATATCCTTTAATGAGCTACAGAAAAAATACTTAGGAATACACTTAACCAAGGAAGTGAAATAGATTTACCAAGAACTACAAAACACTGCTGAAAGAAATCAGAGATGACACAAACAAATGGTAATACATTTCATCTTTATGGGTTGGAAGAACAATATCACAAAAATGACCCTACTGCCCAAAGCAATCTATAGATTCAATGTGTTTTCTATCAAACAACCAAAAGCATTTTCAGAGAATTGGAAAAAACTATTGCAAAATCCAAATGAAAACAAAAAAAAGGCTACAATAACCAAACCAATCCCAATAAAAAAGAATCCAGAGGCAACATATTGCCTAACTTCAAGTTATATTATAAGGCTATAGTCATTAAAATAGTATGTATTGGTATAAAAGTAGATATATAAACCAATGAAACAGAATAGAGAACCTAGAAATAAAACCAAATTCTTACAACCAATTAATTTTTGACAAAACATACAAGTAATAAAAATTAGAGAAAGGACTCCCTATTCATAAATGATGCTAGAAAAATTGAATAGCCACATGCTGAAAAATGAAACTGGATTTCTCTGCCTCACAATATACAAAAATTAAGATTTATTAAAGATTTGAAAGTATAAAATCTCTAGAAGAAAACCTAGGAAAATCTATTCTGGACATTGGCCTAGGCAAAGAATTTATGACAAAGATCACAAAAGCAAATGCAATAAGACTAAAAATAATAAGTGGGACTTAACTAAACTAAAAGGATTTTGCACAGCAGAAGAAATAATCATCAGAGTAAACTGACGACCTACATAATGAGAGAAATTATTTGCCAACTATGCATCCAATGATGAACTAATATCTAGGATCTACAAGTAAGTCAAACAAATAAGCAAATGATCCCATTAAAAAGTGGGCAAATAACATGAATAGACCTTTTTCAAAAGAAGATACACAAATGACCAATAAATATGAAAAAATGCTCAACATCATTATCATCAGGGATATGCAAATTAAAACCAGAATGATATGCCCACTTACCCCAACTGGAATGGCCATTGTTAAAAAGTTATAAAAAAATGATGGCACAGATGTGGTGAAATGACAACGCTTATAAACTGTTGGCAGGAATGTAAATTCATACAACATCTATGGAAAAAATGTGGAGATTTCTCAAAGAACTAAAAGATTTACCATTCAATCCAGAATCCCACTACTAGGTATCTATCCAAAGGAAAATATTATATCAGAAAGACACCTGCATGTATATGTTTATCACAGCACAACTCACAATTGAGAAAATATGGAATTAACCTATGTGTTCATCAACCCATGAATCTATACATACACACATACACACATACACCATGGAATAATACTCAGCTATAATAAAGAATTAAAAAACATATTTGCAGCAACTTGGATGGAACTGGAGGCCATTATTCTTAGTGAAGTAACTAAGGAATGGAAGACCAAGAACCACATATTCTAACTTGTAAGTGGGAGCTATGCTCTGGGTACACAAAGACAGGATGGTATCATGGATATTGGAGACTCAGAAAGGAAGAGGGTAGGAAAGAGGTGGAAGAAGAGAAACTGTGGTACAATATACATTACTCAGGTGATGGGTGCACTAAAATCTCAGACTTCACCACTATACTGTTTATCCATGTGACAAAAATCTACTTGTACCCCTAAAACTATTGAAACATTAAAATATGTCATTGAATTATAAAAAAAAAAATAAAAATTACAATAAATATTAACCATCTGAATACAGTAATTAAATGACAAATACTGCCAAATGGGTTACTAAAAAGTAATAGTCAACTATATGTTTTCTACAAGAAACAAACTCTCTTTAATTACAAATACTTACATAAGTTGAAAGGATGATGATGAATAAATATATATCATGCTATCACTAGTTTTAAAATATCTAGTTTCACATAAATCAAGATTCAGATAAAGGGGAATTATCAAAGATTAAATAAGAACATTACATGATATTAAATGACTATTCTAGAAAACACAATTCTAAAAATGTATGTCCCTCAACAGATCAACATACATGATGCAAAAGCTGGTAGAACTGCAGAGAAAAATAGATATACCCAAAATTATCATGGAGCATTTCAAAATATCTTTCTCAGTAATTGATATATTAAGCAGCCAAAGTTAGTAAAGATACAGCTGACCTTAACAGCGCTATCAATGCACTTTATCTAACTTACATTTGTAGAATTTTCCATTCAACAGCAGAATATACACTCTTTTCAAGTTCACTTACGTCATTCACTAAGATAGATTGTATTCTGGGCCATGAAACGCACCTAAGCAAATTTAAAAGACTAGAAATCATACACGGAATTTTGCAGCATGTAGCTGAATTAAACTAGAAATTAATAACAAAAGATACCTGAATAATCCTCAAATATTCAGAAACTTTTAGAAAACTCTTTTAAGTAACACATGGATCAAAGATATCTCAAGATAAATTTAACAATATTTTGAACTAGATAACAATGAAAGTCCAACATAGCAAAATTTGTGGAATATGATGAAGGTAAATTAAGCCTAAAGGACAAAGAATAAAAGAAATAATAACAGTTAAAGGAGAAACCTATACAATTGTAAATAGGAGAACAATAGAAAAAATAAACAAAACCAATATATTTTCTTTGAAAATAGCATTGATTGATAAACCTCTAGGAAGGCAAACCAAGAAAAAAAAAAGAAGAACCGCAAGTTCATACTATCAGAAGTGAAGTAAGGGTCATCAAATTTCATGTACATTAAGATGATAATAAATATAAATAACTGTTTGCCTGCAATTTGATAACTTAGATGAAATGGAACTAATTCCTTAAAATGCAAAAATATCAAAACTCATATAAGGATAAATCGATAATGTACATAAGCCAGTATTTCCCATATAAATTGAATTAATAATTAATCTACCAGAACAAATCAGGCCTAGATGGTTTCACTGATGAATTCTAATAAAGATTTAAGTACACTCATTCTGTTAGAAAGACAAATGGACACATATATTTATTGTGGCACTGTTCACAATAGCAAAGACTTGGAACCAACTGAAATGCCCATCAATGATAGACTGGATAAACAAAATGTGGCAAATATATACCATGGAATATTATGCAGCCATAAAAAAGGATGAATTCATGTCCTTTGCAGGAACATGGATGAAGCTGGACACCATCATTCACAGCAAACTGACACAAGAACAGAAAGACAAATACTGCATGTTCTCACTTATAAGGGGGTATTGAACAATGAGAACACATGGACATAGGGAGGGGAACATCACACACCAGGGCCTGTCAGGGGTTGGGGTATGGGGGGATAGCATTAGAAGAAATACCTAATGTAGATGATGGGGTGACGAATGCAGCAAACCACATGGCACATGTATACCTCTATAACAAACCTACATATTCTGTACATGTACCCCAGAACTTAAAGTATAATAATTTTAAAAAAGGACAAAATTACATGAATTCTAAGCAAGGTATTATAGAAATTAGAAGCAGAAAGAACAATTTCTAACCTATTCCATGAAGGAAGAATTATCATGATATCAAAACCAGATAAAGACATTAGAAGAAAACAAAAATTACAAACCAATATCTCTCATAAACATATATGTAAATATTCTCAACAAAACTCATGATTAACACCCATCAAAATTTTAAAAACCTATTTTAATAAATTGAATTTTATTTAGGCTCTGATTTTTGTTACTCATTAACATTTTATTGGGCCCTCATATTTTAAAATAAAACTGTTTTATCTATAAATAAATTGAATTTTCTTTTCACAATTAGAGAAATTCAAATTTGTAATAATCAGAATTATCATTGGAGAGGTAAAAGGGGAACTCTTGTGCACAAAAATTTACAGATGTTTAGTGTTGCTTGATTTATAATAAGGAAAACCTGAAGAATAAAAAGCTATTGCTAAATAATAGAAATTTATTAATAGTGGCACAGCTATGTAAAATAATTACTTTTAAAATCATATAAAATTTGCCTAGATTTCTTATTTATCTCAGAAAATGCTCACATGTGATATTAAAGAGGAAATACTTGCCTAAACCACATATGTGTGTGTGTGTGCATGCATGCATGTGTGTACACACACATATATGTGGTTTAGGCAAGCAGCAGGAGGAACAAAAGGGAAAAATAATTTTAAAGTGTGTGTTTGTGTGTGTGTGTTTATAACATGTATGTATTCCACAGTGGAATTTTTGTCTTCTCTGAGCCTCTCAGAGCTCTGGATTGCAGACTGGATGATTCTTCAGGGAAGGAAAACCTTCAGGGGAGGAAAACCTCAGTCATGATTATTATGGTCCAAGGGAGAAGCCGAGTTACAATTCAGGCCCTCTGGCAGCTCTCTAGCTGAGGCAGCTAGAGAAGGGGCTGAAGTACTCCCAGCTGCTAGAGTAACAAGCCTTTCTTTGTAGGGACATTTGGCCATGACATGATCTTCTCCACCACACTATGTAATCTGAACCTAGGTAAGTATATACTTGTTACACATGATAGATTGATTCAACAATATAGATAAAATTAAGCCCACACTATTATATCTAAAAGTTCAATCCATTATCTGCTCAGGCTTTAGAAAAATCATTCGTCCACAAGAAAAACACCAATAATGAGAGACTTATAAGAAACTCTCTCCCATAGCAGATCAATTACATTATTTATATAGAAAAAAAAATGTAGCAAACTGCATAAAAACTTGTGGAAACCTGTCTGTTTTAGGTAGATTATTTGATCAGAAAGAAATTTTCCAAAATAAAGGAAAACTTCTTTCCCACTGCAACCTATTTGCAACTGAACAACTATCCTTATCTACTAAGAAGAGATTCATGTGATTTTACCAACAGAAAAAAAAAAAGTTTCACTATTTTTAAAGGTGCCATAAATGTGTATATATGTTTTATAATTTTATATAGAAAAAATATTCACCATACATCAAATTATTGGTCTATTCTTCACTCAAGTAACAGTTTGGCCGTCTAGGTCATTATTAACTAAGAGTGAGCAACTAAGTAATCAACTAAGTCTACATCCCATTTTATTATAAAATTGCAGTTTGAAATCAGAGTAATGTGTACTTTTATTAGTAAATGACTGTTTTCTAAAATATATAGACAATATATATATATAATACTATTTAAATATATCAATTTTTATTAATATCTCATTAATGCATCATATTAATATATTCCTTAGTTAATATATTGTTTTTTATTTTATAATGTATATTATATAAGTATATAACTCATTTTTTTTGTGCTTCCCTTTATTGTACTTTCAGATGTTGCTTCTTTTACAAATTGAAGGTTTGTAGCAACCTTTCAT
Source organism: Cebus imitator (assembly GCF_001604975.1). Taxonomy (NCBI): domain Eukaryota; kingdom Metazoa; phylum Chordata; class Mammalia; order Primates; family Cebidae; genus Cebus; species Cebus imitator. Next base: position 909,182 of record NW_016107912.1, on the reverse strand, counting down.
CAAGCAAACCTTTTGGCACCATTTTTTCAATAACATATGTTCATTTAGTATCTCTATGCCATGTTTTGATAATTCTGACAGTATTTCAAATGTTTTCATTATTATTGTAACTGTATGTCGATCTGCGATTAGGGATCTTTGATGTCTTGGGGTTCCACAAACCATGCCCTCCTGAGATGAAAACAAAATTAATGAGTTTGCTTGTGTTCTGACTACTCTCCAACTGTCTCCATCTCTTCCTCTCCTTGGGCCTTCCTATTCCTGAAGACAAAACAATATTGAAATTAGGCCAAATGCCTAAAGAATCCTACAATGGCCTCTAAGTGTTTAAGCAAAAGGAAGAGTCACATGTCTCTCACCAAATCCAAAGCTAGAAATGATTGAGTAAGGAAGTGATGTCAAAGCCAAGAAGAGTCAAAAGTTAGGCGTCACATCAAACAAGCCAAATCATGAATGCAAAGGAAATATTCTTGTAGAAAATTAAAAGTGCTACTGTAATGAACACATGAATGATAAGAAAGTGAATAAACCGTATTGCTGATATAAAGTTTTAGTGCTCTAGATAGAAGATCAAGCCAGCTACAGCATTCCTTTAGGTTAAAGCGTAATCCAGAGCCAGGCCCTAACTCTCTTCAACTCTACAAAGGCCTAGAGAGGTGAGGACATAGCAGAAGAAAAGTTTGACACTAGCAGATTGGTTGATGAGATTTAAGACAAAACTGCAATGTGAAGCAGTAAGTGCTGGTATAGAAAATACAGCAAGTATCCAGAAGATCCAGCTAATATTATTGATGAAGATGACTATATTAAGCAACAGATTTCAGTGTTGATGAAACAGTCTTATGATGAAAAAAGACGCCATTTAAGACTGTCACAGAGAGGAGAAGTCAATGCCCGGCTTCAAATCTTCAAAGGACGGTTGGAATCCCTTGCTCGGCACTAGTGAACCTGATGACTTCAAGATGAAGCCAATGTTTACTGTTTCGAAAATGACAGACCTTAAAATATATGCTAAGTCTACTCTTCATGTAATCTACAAGTCAAACAATAAATCTGGTTTGCAGCATTGGCTTACTGAATATTTTAAAGACATCATTAAACCCGCTGCTTAGAAAAAATTTAAAAAAGCATTCCTTTAAAAATATTACTGCTCATTGACAGTGCACTTGGTGACCCAAGAATTCTGATTGAGGTGTACAAGGAGATTAATATTGGTTTTATGACTGCTATCACAACAACCAGTCTACAATCCATAGATTAAGGAGTGATTATGACTTTCAAGTCTTACTATTTCAGAAATATATTTCGTAAGTCAATAGCTGTCATAAATAGTAATTTCTCTGATTGATCTGGGCAAAGTAAATGGAAAGGCTTCTGGAAAAAATTCACCATTCTAGATAATATTAAGAACATTAGTGATTCATAGGAGGAGGTCAAATAGCAACATCAACAAGAGCTTAAAAGAAACTGATTTCAACCATTATAGATGACATTGAGGGGTTCAAGATTTTAGTTGAAGAAGTAACTACAGAGGTAGTGAAAATAGGAAGATCTAGAATTAGAATTGGAGCCTGATGATGCAAATGAATTGCAGAAATCACATGATGGAATTTGAAGAGGGAGTAATTGCTTCTTATGGAGGAGCAGAGAAAGTGGTTTGGTGAGATAATATCGACTCCTTGTAAAGATGCTGTGTGGAATATGAAGACGACAACAAACAATTTGGACTATCACATAGACTTACTTAATAAGGCAGCAGCAGAGTTAGAAAGGATTGACTCATTCTGAAAGAAGCTGTACTGTGTGTAAAATGTAATCAGAGAGCATTGTGTGCTACAGAAAAATCATTAATGAAGAGTCAATCAATGTGGCAAACTTTATTGATGTCTTATTTTAAGAAATTGACACAGCCACCCCAACCTTTAAGCAACCACCACTCTGCTCAGTCAGCAGCCACCAACATCAAGGCAAGACTCTCGACCAGAAAAAAGATTGTGACTTGCTGAAGGCACAGATGATTATTAGCAATTTCTAGCAATAAAATATTTTTAATCAAGGTAAGTAATATACTTTTTTAAATATGATGCTATTTCATACTTAATAGTCTACAGTATAAACATAACTTTTATATGTACTGGGAAAACAAAAAATTCATGTGACTGGATTTATTGCAATATTTGCTTCATTGTGGTGGTCTACAAGTGAACCCACAACATTTTCAAGATATTACTTATTATTTTATATAAAAATACTATGTCCATATGGAAAAAATAGTCATTTGCTAGAAAAGCATATACTATTCTTATTTCTGCATTACATGTGTGTATATGTAATTTCAGAATTTACATATACATATATAATTACAGTTACAGTCGTGTGTGTGTGTGTAATGTATAAATGATGATTAACTGCAGCTACAGATTAAGCATCCCTTATTCAAAGTGCTTGGGACCAGAATTGTTTCAGATTTCTGATTGCTTCAGATATTAGAGTATTTGCATATACATAGTGAGATATCTTAAGGATGGAACTCAAGTTGAAACATGAAATTTCTTTATGTTTAACATTCACCTATAAAAACAGCCTGGGGTTAATTTCATACAATAGTTTTAATTTTGTGCATGAAACAAAGTTTGTGTACATTGATTCATCAAAAAGCAAAGCTGTCACTATGTCATGTCTGTGCTCAAATGGTTTCAGATTTTGCAGCATTTTGGGTTTTGAATTTTGGGATCAGGGATGCTCCGCCAGTCTATATACATACACACACACACACATATACATACACATATGTACATACACTGTGTATATACATATATACACACATATACTCCATGTACACGTACACAAATTGTGTGTACATATATATACATACACACGTACACTGTATAAATACACTGTATATACACACACACAGTGTGTATATGTTTATATACATACACACACAAACACTATACACACACACACACACACACACACTGTAAAACAATACTATTGATGGGCTCTGTAAAAGTATACAAGTAGAACAATGTTGGAGATTTACTAGCTCACAGAAAATTAGGACACCTCTAATGTGTTATATATATTTCAAAGCTATAAATGCCAAGTATTAGTTTAAAGGATAGCAGATTTAATGTAACAGAAAATGCTTTATCTCTTAGCCCGAGGGCTTCTGTCATGCCATAAAAGTGAGTCTGCTATTTAAAATATAACAAGAGTCTGAGAACAAAGTCTTCTGTGTGCTACATCATTTTTTAAATTTCTGTTTTGTTTTAATTACACCAGTTTTTAAGTTAGTTGACCTGTAAAACAGCTAACAGTGAAGCACTAAACCTTGGTCTCATCACACACTATCAAGTGTAGTTTCTCTCTTCTATTTAAAATATAAATTCTAATTATATGAGAATAGTTTTAACATGAATAAACAATTTTCTAAAATGATAATTTTATATAACTAATTAAAATAATAAGCTAGACAACTTGCTATGCATTTATGTCTATAATCATTCATGGGTATCAAAGAAACAAAGATATTGTTTCTTAGAAATTCTGACTCCATGAAACCTAAAAAAGGCATAATTGGTCTTTGTAGGTGCATTGCATATTTTTCAGCAGGTAAATCATTCAAGGTGGCAATATTTTACAATTTTCAGTATTAGGAAAGCAATAAACATAAAACAATGAAAACTATTTTTACGGAATGGAAAGGTTTATTACACAGAAGAATGTAGAATAAATCTGTCTCTTTAATACAATGCACCATCCATCATTGAAAGTACACAATATTTTACTTTATGCCAACACATTTCTTTGGCAGTGTCATCACATGGTGATAAGAGCACAGGCATTGAAGTAAGAGTGACTTTCAACTTACAAGATGAGTGATGCTGAGTGATATATTTGGGTTCACCCATCTCCAATTTCTTCATCAGTCAAATAGAAATAATAAGACATACTGTACTGGGTTTTTGCCTGTAAAGTCTGTATCATTTCACATGACGCCTATAGCATGTTCCATTTGCTATTATTTTTACTTGCATCAGTTTTCTGTAGACATACTTGCCATTTCTTGCTGCAGATGTTGTTTTCATAATGAAAAAAAAAAGGACTTATTAGTAGTCACCTGCCTTGCTACCTTATTTTTCTAACTCCTGGGAATATGACACCCAGTAATATCATAGCATGTTATTATTCTCTCTATATATCTGCCTTACCATTAGATTAAGACACAGGTAAAATAACAACAAATGTGTTAGAGGTTTCTGCTTCCATGATTTGTTTCAAAGGAAAATACATTTTACTTGAGATGGTGTAAATATCTGAAGATTATTGCATCTGTTTCTGATAATTAATGCCAGAATTGAGGAAAACCCTACACAACAGGAGTATACTTCAATTTTTGCAACTACAAACCTGTAAGAAAATATGTGTTATGCAAATCAAAAGAGTGATGTCAGATAATTCAAAGAATTTGGCCAAGGTCAAGGAGGTTTTAAGGAGCCAAATCAGACATAAAGTCTTTTTCCTATAATCTACTCGCAGAAGCATTGAGGCTTGCAAAATGATGCATCCAGAAGTATGATAATTAAACTAAAATTTCCAGCTGATTCACAATAATGAGGGAGTTAAGTTTGTCAGAATTGAGCAATATGTGTGAATTTGTGATTTCTTGTTTTGGAGCCTCCTCATTCTAGAGAAACAGAAAAACCTGTCACTCAGAATGCTGTCAGACCTTAGCAGCCTACTTGTAATTTCCTACTGTAAGGGCCTGGCCACTTTCCATAGTATTGGATGTAATGAAAAAAATTATATCAAATTGCTTCTTCTCTTTACAGTGGCTATTAATGTTTGTTCTAACAACATTTTGGGGGTAAGAAAAATGAGGCAAATGTTAACATAGCATCTAATAATGAAGCCTGGAGTTACAAAAATTGACTTTAATAAATATCAGGTTATTTTATTTTTATGATGCCGTAGTCACTAATATTTGCAGGATTTTTCATCAAGTATGCTTTGGGGTCCAACTTATAGCAGACTGTACCCTTCACTTATAAGATAAGGTAATAAAGTTTGATTATGCTAATAATCCTTGCATATATAAAGCCATACTTTTTAATAAGATGCTCTGGTCTGTTGGGCAGCAGGGGGCTAGGGGAGGAATGGTGGGGGGTGGGGAGATTGGAGAGGGATAACACTGGGAGAAATACCTAATGTAGGTGATGGGGGAATAGAGTCAGCAAACCACCACGGCAAGTGTATACCTATGTAACAATCCTGCAAGGATGTCTGAGATGCTGTACATGTACCTCCGAAATTAAAGTATAATAAAAAATATTTTAAAAATAAAAATAAAAAAGAAGTCTGTATTTATAGAATTTTCCTATCATATAACTGTTATCAAAATAGTTTAAGTGACAAAAAGCAAATGGCCTAATGAAATATGTGTGACATTCAGTTTTTCTATTTAGTGAGTGACCATATGAACAGAATAAATTGATATAAGCTGAATGTAACCTCATAAATTTAAAAAAAAATACACAAGTAATCTCTAGAGGTTTCTAAAATCTATACACCTTAATTATTTTAGTATTTCAAGTTCTAACTAATAGCCATAAATTTCTACAATGCTTTAACTTTATTTGGAAAAATAACAGCATGAAATGGAAGTGCTCAACTTGGCAAATATTGATTCAGAGCTTTTTATTTGTAAATAAAAGAAAGGTTTAACCTCTCCGTTATTCTCAGAATTATTATTTCCTCTGCCATAGCTACCTGCCCTGATCACATAAAAAAAAAAAAAAAAAGATCAAAAATAAATTCTTTTTGTGTGGGTCAAGTACTAATAGACTAAGTTAGAAGTTAAGAAATTGGCAGTATGCTTGAATTTAGACTCAAAATAGATGAATGTGCCAGAATTGATCATTTTTTTACTGTTAACTAACAAAAGAACATAATACAAAGAACATAATACCTTTACCTTATATAAAGGTAATTGTGTGCAACATATTTTTCCCAGAAATATCTACCTAGAATCCATTATGAAAGAACTATTTATTTCTCCCTTAATCTATGTATATGCATAATAATTCCAAGTAGAATCAATCTCTGTAATAGTTTCCTATTGCTACTATACACAAATTATGACAAACTGAGTAATTTATATATACACATATACGTACATACACATGCTATGCTCTGTCTTACAGTTTTGGAGGCAGAAATACAAAATAAATTTCACTGTGATAAAGTCAAGGTGTTGGCAAAGCTAGTTCTTTCTGAAGATTCTAGGGTAGAATCTGTTTCTAGGCTAGTTCTTTCTGAAGATTCTAGGGTAGAATTTTTTCCAGCTTCTAGATTTTTTTTTTTTTTTTTTTTTTTTTTTTTTTTTTTTTNTTTTTGCTTCCCTGGGCCGCATTGGAAGAAGAAGAATTGTCTTGGGCCACACATTTTAAAAAAAACAGCTGATGAGTTAAAATAAATGTCATAATGTTTTAAGAAAGTTTATGCATTCAAAGCCATCCTGAACCACATGGGGCCTATGGGCTGCTGTTTGGACAAACTTGCTCTAGAAGGTGCCAACATTTCTTGGCTTGTGGTTGTACCAATATTATCTCCCTCATATGTCAGGAACTTCATCCTATCAGACAAGAAGCTTGTCTACATATCTTTCCTAGATAATTCTATCACTACTTATGGCTTCTGCTGAGATACCTTTGTGGATCTCATATCTAATCACATGCCTAATCTCTTCTGAGTCCCCTGTGTGATTAAATACTCTGATCTTTTGATGCCCTCTTGACAGTAGTAAAATGTTGTCCAGCCATACAGTTGGCTTTTTCTTCAAAGCATGCTTTCCTGGCAGTGAATCCCCTCATAGTAGCATGTTTTGAAGGCTTTTGCATGAGTTTTGCCCTTAATTTATATCTTTCCTCTTACATTTTATGTTTCATAAGAAGGAAAAAAAACAAAGCCACATCTTCAATACATTGCTCAGAAATCTCAGCTAAATATCCAGCTTTATCAAATACAGTTCCTTTCCACACAACTATAAAATATAATTCAGCTAACTTTCCTGCCATTATATAACAAGGATCCCCTTTCTCCAGGTTCTTGTACCAGGGTTTTCATTTTTTTTCTGAGCTCCCAACAGCAGCCCTTTTAATGTCTATATTTCTACCAATAGCCTGCATATAATAATTTAAGTATTCTCTAAGACAGTAAGTTTTTTCTCCTGTGCTCCTTCCTTCTGCACCCTCACTAGAAGCCCCTTTAAAGCTCATAAATCTACTAACATGCTGTTCAAGATTCCCTAGGCATTTTATACAATGTTCCTCAAACTTATTTCAACTTCTCTCCATTACCCAATTTTAAAGCCACTTCCACATATTTTGGTATTTGCTATAGATGTACCCCATTTTCTACTACTAATATCTGTATTAGTTTCCTATTTCTGCTGTAACAAACTGACACATAAAAGGTGCTGCTATGTTAGCCTTGGGAGAGGGGGAAGTGTAGGCAGAGTGCAGAGAAAGAGAGAAAGATATAGATGGTTGGTAGGTAGGTAGATAGACAGACAGACAGACAGATAGATAGATTAGATAGATAGAGAGAGAGAGAGACAGAGAGAGAGAGATTGCCTGGTGTTCAAATTATAAGGTGGATCTTAGTGCTACTGAAAAGCTAGTTATGAGGCTTTAAAAAAGAATGTAAAATGATTCCTGTTCTCTTGTAATTAAAAAATTCATAATTAGAGGCATTTGTGATCGTATGTTGCAAAGGAATCCCTCAAGTAGTGTTATATACACTTCAGTCCATCTCATACAAACATTAGGGAAACATTTATACCCTACTAAATGATTCTATAAACTGAAATCTGAAAGTTTATTTTTATATCTATTTTTTAATATTTTATAGATTTTTAAAAAGTGTGTAAAGAAAAGGTGGAAAATACTAAGCTGTGAGACATTCAGCAATGCTACATAGTAAGAAATTTATTCCTGAAACAATGTATGGGAAATTGGTAGAGCTACACAGTGTACATAAAAGCTAATTAGTTAAAACATAGTAATGAATTTCCAGATTTAAATGTAAATAAAAGGGCTAATTGAAATAGACAGCAAACAAAGAAGAAGGTTAACTGCATACTTATATAACTAGCTTAATAGCTTTGCAGAGGACAAAAGCATACAATTCATTAGAGATAAAAATCTGTAAGGATAACTCAAAACTAAAATGGAAAATTTAATGCAAAGAGAAGATTTAGGGAAATGAGAACATTGAGAGGTCATTACTGAAAAATCTCAATTCTTTCCACTTGGTGGAAATAGAGAGAGAGATACATTTAGCAGTTAGCAATACTAATGAGCAACAAGTCGCAGATTAGAGAGGTTAAAAGGCTACACTGTCCTGATGTTAACTATAATTTATCATTTCCCAAAATTTTTAAATGATGGCAAAAGCATTTGTCCAAGGTTGACTAACTCATATATAATAATACAATTTTACATAGCAACTAGAAGACTTTTTAAAAATGATTTTAATTTCACTTTCCAAGAAAACACCCATTTTGGAAAGGTTAGGTCAGCAAAATACCTTATTTGCTTTATTTTACCTCTCTAGGTCCAACTCCAGCCTGAGTAACCCTTCCAGTTCCCATCACTGGCTCTATAATTTGCCAAGATTTTTGTCATTGTTGTATTTGAGGGAGGCTTGAAGCAGGTAAAAATCAAGATAGGGCAAACATTTATTACACTAGCACAATTTCAGATTCCAGGATTATAACATGTTTTATGGGGGAAAAGTGTTTAACATTTACTGAATGAATGGTTTGCTTTTTGTCAACAGTTTTTGGAGTATTGAGTCTACTACCTAAGGTTTCAGTGGGCATTCAATATATTACATAAAATACCATGGCTCATGAAACAAATTTCTGCCATCTATTTTATTTTTTGTATCTCACAACTACACCAATAATTCAGCTCCTCATCCCTTGACTGACCAGAGCAATAACCTTCTGATAATTTTCCCTGACACTAGCCCCTAATTTCTTCAGCATATCATCTGTATGTCAAAACCATTAAATTCCAAAAACATGTAGCTGATAAAAATAGGTTACTTACAAGGTTGGAGGGAGAACAAGTGTGATGAAATGACAGAATCAGACTTCAGAAGGTGGGTAGTAAGAAACTTCTGTGAACTTAAAGAACATGTTCTAACCAAATGCAAAGAAACTAAGAACCTTGAAAAAAGATT
>NW_016107912.1:894559-895640 GCF_001604975.1 Cebus imitator | reverse complement strand
ACATGGATGAACCTGGAAACCATCATTCTCAGCAAACTGACAGAAGAGCAGAAGATCAAACACCGCATGTTCTCACTCATAGGTGGGTGTTGAACAATGAGAACACATGGACACAGGGAGGGAAGCACTACACACTGGGGTCAGTTGGGGGGAAATAGGGGAGGGACGGTGCAGGGTGGGTAGCTGGGGAGAGATAGCAAGGGGAGAAATGCCAGACGTATGTGATGAGGAGGAAGGCAGCAAATCACACTGCCACATGTGTACCTATGGAACAATTTTGCATGTTCTTCACATGTACCCCAAAACCTAAAATGCAATAAATAAATAATTGGGGAAAAAAATAGGTTACTTACTATAAATATCTGATGCCCACAGAACCATATTAAATTAAAAATCGTAACATGACAAGGCCCATATCTAGCAGCAACCCAGTTTTTCAGCCACACTCCATTCCATCAACAATTCTCAAAGTTATTCAAACTTGTTCTACAATTTACTAGGAAAAATCTCACAATCATTTCTCTGGGTCTTAATCTTATTACAGTGGGGTCAAAATAGAGCTGATGATTTATTCATCCATGTTCACATAGCTCTTTTTACATAGCTTAATAATTACTATTATAATAAAAGTGACATCAAAAGTATGTTACATATTCATCTATTATATTCTATTTATCATCATGTAAACTACTTTTGGATATCAACTATAATCTTTAACACTCAATTTAATGCCTAGCAAATGACAAATTTAATCAATATTTTATATATAAATATGATTAAATGAAGAAGTAAATAAATTTACTTGTTGAAGTCTCCAACAAATCTCCAGAATGTTGACTATTTTTCATAAAATATGTTCATGAAATTTATAATTTTATTTTTTATGTTTCTGACTGCTTATTTATACATTTCTTTTTGGAGATAAGCTTAGCCAATTCATAACTTTTATTAAGTTAAAAATTAAAACAGTAGTATATGGTTAAGAAATGAAAATCATTCCAATGGTCTTCTGAAGCTTATAAGAAAAAGTACTTCACTATATGATATGACAGAGGACCTTGTCCCAGACTGGACTTCCAGC